>NC_058142.1:7922234-8222234 GCF_011075055.1 Mangifera indica
TTGAGAAAACTCCTTCAAGGGACGGGAGGACTTCTTTCCCAAGAATTTGGACTCGAACTTGATCAAAGTCAATATTGAGGCCTGTAAGAAATTCAAAGATTCTCTCCCTTTCTACAAACTTCTACAACATAGCAACATCTTCTCCACATTTCATTTTAAAGTTTTGATAATAATCCAGTTCAAGCCAAAAACCTTTCATGGTACCATAGTACTCAGTGACAGAAAGGTTGCCTTGCTTTGTGGTGTTGATTTTAGTTCGGATCTCATAGATCACTGTAGCATCTTGTATTTTTGAATAGGTTTGGTGAACTGTTTCCCAAACTTCTCTTGCTGTTGTGAGGAACATGCAGGTCCGACTCACTTTGGGTGTCATGGAGTTCCATAACCATGACATGATCATGGAATCTTCTTCATCCCATTTTGCAAACGTGGTGTCCTCAGCAACAGGTCCAGTTCCCATAAGATGACTCAATTTTCCCTTTCCTTTGAGAAAGGTTTTAACAACTTGAGACGATTGAATATAATTTTGGCCATTGAGCCGGTAGGATGGCTGAATGTTCTGCAGTTCTCCTTTTGACTCAACTAGCATTTCAACTTTGTTAGCCTCAGTAACAGTAGGTTGATTCTCAGAATAACCCTCTGACATAATGATAGACAGAGAGGAAAAAACTGAAGAAGAATTCAACAACTAGCACCAAAGATTTAGAAAGATTTTTTGGTGTAGAATGGCCGTAGAGAGGCTCTGATACCATGAGCAGAAAACTGAAAAACTTCTTCACTTTTGATCATAAACAGAATACATTAATATAGTACAAGGTCAATGTCCTATTTAAGGAAAAAACTAATTCCTAATAATCTGACATAAACTAATTAAATCTGTCTAAATTAAAATCACAGTTGTTAGCTAAATTAGGAAGATTATAATCAGCCTAAATTATAGTTATTAGTTGTCAATTAGCTATTTACAACCATATACAATCTCCTAAACAAAGAATCCAAGATTCTCCAACAAACTCCATTGTTAGTTGTCTAATGTGATCTCTATTCTCCCTATAAAAAACTTATGAAAAGTTAAGTGATCATTTTAGGAGTCTTTTGTATATTCTGCCTCAAGTGAATGGTCTGTGTGCACATGTGATTTTTGTGCATATTTTATTGACTTCAATTTTGAGACGATTTCAGGGCATTTTTTTTTTCTCTATAACTTGTCAAACTGGGGCTGGTTTGGTTAAATCTTTGTGGTTTCATTGTTATGTCTTGTTTTGGATGTAGTTTTTTAGTGTTGGACTTCCGGCGCACCTACACGTTGACTTAATTTATCATTGTTAGTAATTTATGTTTCCTGTTTCAAATAAAAAGTGTTGTTTTTTTTCTGGGTATTTCTGTGATGCATTTGGTTCTTTTATGTCTTGTTTTTCAGTTCCCCTGAAGATAATCATCAGCAGACATCAGTTCCTGATAACTTCCATGGCCAGAAACCTGCTCCAGGACCAAGCTTGTTGGATAAAGTCCCAACTGGTGGCCTGGGGGAGCAGGCTCAATCAAACTCTAAACTTGGAGAAGAATCAGTTGCAATGGAGAAAGCTGATGTCCAACAGTTTTCACCTGATTTTTTTGGTGAGAAAAAAGTGTCTGATAATTGTGAAGGGCATCCAGTTAGCTCTAGTGATAGTGGAAGTGACAGTGACAGTGACAGTGGGAGCAGTGATAGTGGAAGTGACAGTGGAAGCCACAGTCGAAGTAGAAGTAGAAGCAGAAGCAGAAGCCCTGTTGGAAGTGGGAGTGGTAGTAGCAGTGATAGTGAAACTGATGCTTCTTCCAACAGCAAGGAGGCTTCTGATGAGGATGTGGATATTATGACTAGTGATGATGACAGAGAATACAAGCAAAAATTACCAACCTCTGAACCAGGTTTGTCAACATCGCCTATTCCCTGGAAAAGTGATGATGGCAGACCTACACAGAAAGAGAGAGATGAAAAGGAAGATGCTGATGGATCCGATGCAGTTGACATTGTGGGGCAAGGATCTGATGCAATTGACATTGAGAAAGACTTGCCTGATGATGGACAAGAAGTTGAAATGGATGTGAATACTAGTTTGATTCCCAGCAGAGAAGTTGAAAAACCAGTGGAAGCTACAACATCCTTGATTGATGATAATGAACTTCAAGAGCGCCAATATTTTATAGGAACTTTGTTTGATGATAAGGAACATATTGTCAAGGACAGCTTCAAGAGTGAGAGGTCTGATAGCCCTGAAAAGACATTGAAAAACAAATTCAAGAGGGGTCCTGATTTGAAGCACATTGATGAGATATCTGACCGTTCTAAAAGGTCTAAAGCTGATAGCTCAGTTCGACCCCCTATTACTGGGATTTGGGATTCTCAGTTCCCTGACAGCCCTCACAATTCATCACCAACTAGATCTATTGAAGATCCTTATAAGGGCCCCACAGCTCAAATGATGAATAGAGCTGACAGGGAGGGTATTGCTGATTTTGGCTTCCAAAAGGGCTACAATCAGGAATTTTCTGGGAGATCTGGTTCTGATTTTCAGCAGTCAGGTCAAAAGTCTTTTGATAAAAGTGCACGATCAAAGCCTCATGATACAGTAGAGAGACCAAATAAACATGACCGTAAGGTCTCTGTAAAGAATTCTTGGGGGTATGATGTTTTTCCTCCAAGAGAAAAAGCATCTAGGGATTCTCAAAATGAGGACAGCTTTACAAAGGAGAAAAAGGGGCCTAGAAATCTTAGGGAAGGTGGTCCTGGAAGTAAAAATTCAGTGCCACTTGATTCCAATAATGGTAAATATGGTGAAATGGCAGGAAAATTCAATGAGACTGGTCAGGTGGGAAATGGAAGAAGCAGCATACTCCAAAGAGAGCTTTCAGACTTGGAGGTGGGTGAACTTCGTGAACCATTGGATGAGGAAGCACTATTTAAGAAGCAATTTGATAGAAAAGGTTCAATTAAACAGTCGGAGAACAAGTCAAGCACTTCTGATAACTGCAATTCAGATTTGAGCAAGGGAAAACCTGTTGGAAAGGCCCCTTTGGACTCAGGGAAAACATCTCCACCCAATCTCAGCATTGGTATTAAGAGGACCCCAGAAAATCATATTGAAGATTCGACAAGAACACACCATAGGCCCACACAATCTCAGCCACAAGATCTTTCAAGAGTAGATCAAGCTGAAGTTGGGTCCCAGTTTAACAAATCAATGGATGCGAGTGGTAAATTCAGGCAAAGTGAAGCTGGAATGAGATTAGGTGGTGGTCTTGAAGGATTCGGAGAAAGCCATCGGAAAGCACCTGTTAGCGCTTCACAACAGCATGACTCTAAACAAGGATTAGTATCCCACTCAGTAAAGGAGAGTAAAATGCACACATCTAATTCAATGGCAGACTTGGTTGATGTGCGCAAGGACACAGTTTTGACAGAGAGCAATAATACTGATCGACGGAAGAGGGAATCTTCTTCAGATGAAGACAACTGTTCTTATTACAAGTATGAAAAGGATGAACCAGAACTCAAGGGACCAATTAAGGATATTTCTCAGTAAGTGCTCATATCTGATCTTATACATTAACGAATTCTCTTTTTCTTTTCTGCAAGGTTTATTCTTCTATTATTGCTGCTATTTTTGATCACCTGAGCCTGTGGTGTCTAATCAGGAATTGTATATTCTTTCTGGTTTTATGTTAGGTATGAAGAATATTTGCAGGAGTACCAAGATAAGTACGAAAGTTACATATCTTTGAACAAGATCCTGGAGAGCTACAGGTATTCTGAAGATTTCTTTCTGGGTGTCATTGCCATTTGTTTTCCTGTTACTTGTTTGACCAACATAGACTATTTGTAGAAAGAAGTTCCATAAACTTGGAAAAGACCTTAAATTTGCAAAAGATAGGGACATGGAGAGATATTACAAGCTCTTGGGGCAATTGGAGAACTCCTATCATCAATGTGGACCGGTATGCTTCTATCCAGCTTCTCAGGATTCATATTTTATTTTCTCCTAATTGTTCACCTGCCTGTTTAAATAATCAAATCCAGTGACTAGGTCATTTCACCATTCTCTTTTCTGCTTTAATTAAATTTGGGTTGTTTGAATCATCATGAGCTTTATGGAAGGGAATATAGAATTGTGGATATGATGAAGTTTAAGAGGTATAGGTTTTGATGGGTTATTGCTGTAATGGCAGGGCACTTTTCTGTATTCTGCCCAGAAAGTGGATCATGGCATTTCTTAAACCAAGCTAGAACAGTAGGATAGGATTTAGTCCATTAGTAGAATAGGCGTGTTACATATGCTTTCTAGATCTCTAAAATGCCACCATCTTCATCTTTCTTAACTTCAGATTTTAAACTCTCAACTAGATAGACCATGGAATATACACTTAGAACTTTTGCGCAAACTTCACCTAATGTTCTCTTGGTCTTGCTCCTTGTCACTGCTAGTTAATTGTGCCCATGTTCTCTTGGTCTTGCATTTTTGTAACCTGTTGGGACAGAATATTGGCAATGAAAAACCATATTTTCATGGGTCATGTCTTGTAAGAGTGAGTTATCAAGAGGAAGGTTAGATGTTGCAGAAGTAGAAAAGCACAAGTTCATGAATTAATGAGAACTCCAGGGATTTTGAAGTATATGCATTTCAGCTGCGTTCCTTTTGTTCATTTCTTCTTGCCAACTTCAGTGTTCTGATTTGAAATAACAATGAATCTTTCAGAAACATAAGAGGTTGAAGAAAATATTCCTCGTGCTACATGAAGAACTTAAGGTGATCCATCAAAATATTGTACTGAGTTTCTGGTTACTACTTAATTTGTCATTTAATCTTTTGCTTGAGTACATTTTTCTAGATGGTTCACGACTGTATGTTTTTTATATTGCAGCACCTTAAACAGAGGATGAAAGACTTTGCAGCATCATTCAATAAAGATTGAAGATTAATTTTTTTGCAAACCTATCAGTACAGGATGATTTACAGCATGGGGAACCAGGTAATGGGCATTTTGCACTCCCCACCTAAAATTCCAAAAAGATTAGAGAATTTTCATTCATAAAGGAATATAAAGGTTTGGGGATTAGCCAAAAGATATTCAAATGCCCACACTAATGTACATTATTCAGAAATGATATTTCAGTTTAATTACATTAACCTATTGTATAGTTGGGCAAAAGATAAGGGAATCACCCTTGTAAGATATGTTGGACTAACAGTGACAATCAAGTTAGTGGTTGTAATTTACATTTATAATGGAATGGAATTTTTAGCAAGTACAATATCAGAACATTTACATATGGCATTATTGATCAGAAACAGGATTGTACTTTTCCTGCCACAATTCAGATATATGGGTAGATGATTGTTTCATCCAAATTTACAATTCTAGAAGATAAATAACCCTAAGTTATCAAAGGCCAATGCAATGTTTCTACTTCTAGAGGCCTACATTGAATCTCTACATTCTGAATCAAAGGATGCTATAATTCCTTAATGGTTCTTTAGCTTAAGTATGATAGTATTTGTCTTTCAAAACATTCATTCTTACTATTCAATGACATTGTGGGATTAATACCTAAATAAGCCAACAACTATAGTCAAGCCCACTACCACAAAACAAAGGGAAATTACAGCAGGACAAAAGTAGTAAGCTTATGCTCTGATACCAATAATGTTTTCCACCTTAGTACTCTCTTTTCATGGTCCTCCATTAAAAATGCAATGTAAATCATTTTGAAAGATTAATGTCTTTTATGAAATGCTATTAGAAGTGATGAACCATTCTGTGATTGTTATATCATTATCTAAAAACCATTTTAACCTAATATTCATTCAAGTATGAACAATTAGTTCATTTTCAAATAATTCATTCAATAAATGGAGTGCTATATTTGCCCTCTCAACAAAAGACCAACCCTAGCTAGCAGAAAAGTATAGTTGGTACTGGTAGGTGAATTACACACTCCAAAGTGGCCAAACATCAAAATGACTTGCTTTAAAAAAGAAACTTATTTTCCCAATTTGTATACCAATTACTATAATAATGGATTTCCCACCATGAAGCAATTAAAGGCCGTGGGCAAACTCTATAAATAGTTAAACACCCCACCCCCTTTCAATTTGATGTTATGTAATTTGAGGAGAGCTTTGAAGGAAAAAAGAAACAGTTTGAAGAAAATAATCTCTCTTTAGTATATCATTTGCATTTCAGTCTCGTTTTACTTTCTTCCATTATACACACAACATGGTCTTAACACAAAGTGTTCAAGTATATTTCAATACCATAACTATCAAATATTTAATTTATACATGTTATTTATTATAATTGTTTCCCCTTTTGCAAAATACAAATTGTGGACATGTATATTTATGTTCTTATTATAATTATTTTCCCTTTTATGAAATACAAATTATGGATATTTACATTTATGCTTTTATTATAATTGTTTTCCTTTTTAAAAAAGCAAATTGTGCATATTTATGTTTATATTCCTTTTGTAAATGTTTGTGGATACAATGAATGGAAATTGTGGATATATATATCATAATTATAATGGTATCCCATTTGCAAAATCACAGAAAATATGGATATAAAGTTCTAAATATCATTAATTTGTATATAAAGTTTTCAATATTGTAACTTAAAACTCAAAGTTGTGTATATTAGTTAAAAAACTAGAAGTTTTGTGAAAATGAGACAAATATGAATCTAAAATTTTAAAAATTAATCCTTGTATATTGCTTTAAGATTGGATGGGAAAAAATACACTAAATGAGCACTTGATATGGGTCTTCCCATAGAATCTATGAGCCTAGGAAAAATAGTTAAAGAAAGAAATAAAGAATACTAATATAACAAGTCTAAAGTCACTATTTTTCTTTGGCATCACATCCTCTGGAAAGATTGTGAACCGAATGTGTGAATATAAAGAATTTACTAGAGTTGTACAAAAATTTGAAAGATAAAATTTAATATAAGAAATTAATAACACCCCTAGTGGTTAATATGAATGAACCCATATACTTACAAGATTATGAATCTACGAGTACAACTCTACCTTGTTTAGAATCATTTCCTAATTGAGGTTATAGAAAGAAAATATATTAGAAACCTATACAATATTGAATCGGAAGTTCTCCAATAATTTTTTTTTATGTTTTGGTAGACCATCTAGATTATCTAGAATCCACAATAATATGTAAAATTATTGAAAAGTTAAATATACATACACCAAATAATCATAAGATTTTATTGTCTAGTAATAAATTTTGTACCACTTATTCACAAAGTAAATTAGTGGTTAGATCATCTCTTTCCAAAGTTAGAGTTGCATCTCATTATTCTTACATAAGATTTAAAGGGACATATGTGGACCAATTCATTCACCTAGTGGATCATTTTGTTAATTTATTATTGTAATTGATGCATCTACACTATAATTTTATGTTTGTTTACTATTAACTTCTAATGTTGTTTTTACTAAACTATTAACACAAATTATCAAATTGAAGATATATTTCCTAGATTACCTAATGAAGTCAATGCAACTAGACAATACTAATGAATTTACATTCAAGATATTTGATAATTATTACATGTCTGTAGAAATTGATATTGAACATTGAGTCTTGTATGTTTACACTTAAAATGGATTAACTGAATCCCTGATTAAACATCTTTAAGTAATTACACGTATTTTATTATTAAGAATTATATTATCAATTTCTACTTGGGGACATACTATATTAAATGTTATATTGTTAATTCATTTGTAACCTTCTTCTTATCATTAATGTTCTCTTCTACAATTAGTTTTTGGATACTAACCTAATATATCCCATTTGAGGATTTTTTATTGTGTTATTTATGTTCATATCACATCTCTTTAATGCACTAAAATGAGACCCCAAAATTATCATATATATTGAACTATTGACATGTGATTTTTTTATTATAAGTTTTGTAAATTGTTACTTTGATAAGATAATATTCTTACTATGAGGGAAAAAGGAAATATCTCTTAAAATTAGACATGGATTTACTTGGTACTTACCTACCTTAAGGTAAGCTTTCAAAGAAAAAGAAATAGTTGAAGAAAAAATTTTCTCTTTAATATGTTATTCTTTGATCCTTTGCATTTATTTTCTTATCCTTTACATTTCAATCTTTTTACTTTGCAATTCGACATACACATAACTAGACATGGCAAGGGGTAAGACCCTTTTTAACCTAACACAAGGGGCACGACCCGTTATCCACTACTATAGTGGGTCATGCCAGAGCCTAGAAATTAGGTCTATGGGTCGATCAGCATGATTCATTACTGTAACAGGTTGTGTAAAATAAAAAAAAAATGGTAATGGCTAGCCACCCAACGATTACTGGCTAGGCTAAGAGACCAGTAGTCATTGCCAAAATCAATTTTTTTATACAAACTCTCCCCCCTCCCCCTCCTCATCCCCACAACATAATTTTCCAATCTTTCTCTCTTCATTTTCTTTGATTTCTCAATCTCAAACCTTCTCAAACTCAATCAATTTTTAATTTTATCTAATAACTTAATTTTCGTTTGTTTTACAATTTTTTATTTTCTTCCTTTGTTCTTTTCCTTTTAAATATTTTGATAAATTTGTCTAAACAAAATATGTGTTTAAATGATTGGTATGAAAAAGTTGAAGTAATAGATAAAACAAAAGTCAGAAGTGACACTATCTAATAGCCACGCTTACAAGTTTCTTGGTGCTTATGTTGACGGTGTGTATGAGGAACAACTATCTTGAATCAAACGTCAAGTAAACCAAAAAGATATAGTTAGAGAAAACAAGTCCCAGGACGACATCACCAATAAACTACAACCACTAATACAATGCCACATTAGGGCATGAAGAGTGCATCAAAGATTCTTCTAGAATCCACTTGTTTATGAAGTTGTAACTCTAGATTTTTTCCACACAATACATTGAAATCTCCATGTTTAGAGATAGTGAGGACGCTACTCTCACCATTATTGTGTCATCGATGATGTAAACATAACCATGGGTGGAGATGTCATGAAACCATCAGTTTATCGCTTTTGGAGGTGAAATTGTGAAGTGAAGTTTTGAGGGTTTGGTGGATTTGAAGTGATGAAGAGAGTTGGCGCATGAGGAATAATGTGAGAGTGATTTATGAAATGAGTACATATGTGTGAGAGAGTGAGTTTTTTTTATTAAGTAAAATTTTAGAGTTTTTTAATTAGAATACGAATATAAGTAATATAATTATATAATTGATTTTATATCATTTAAGAATAAATAAAAAAATATAATTTGAAGAGTTGCCCTATTATTTTTTGAAGTGCTATCCTTTATTGTATTAATTTGAAAACAAATATAAATTAGTAAAATTTAATTTATATTGAAAACTTCAATTTAGTATTAAAAAACTTGATCAGTTTACTACAAGCCCATGGTCCAATCCAACTAGACCCTGATACGACATGACTTACCATATTGCGGGTTGTGATCAGCCTGACCACAAGACCCATATTGTAGCGGCCTTAACCTGGCATGGTCCACTGCTATGACAAGCTGAGCCAAGGCTGATCCACCCACCCCATGGCATCTCTGCACATAACACAACACCAGCACAAACAGTAATTTTTAGATAAGTATATTAAATATTTAAAAATAAAAAATAAAAAACCATCTACCGAGCCACAGCACATGATAAAAAACTATCTTTCTTGCTTCTAAAATCTCTCCATAAATTCATTCACGCACGGTCACAGAGCCCTCTGAGATATCTGATCAGCAACAACTCTGGGCAAAGCAAGTGAAAATATTTAATTTTTGAACAGAAGCGAATAAAGGAATCCTTTTTTCACTCTAGAAAGTCGGTTATTTATTGTTCAAGCTCTCTACTTTTCGTTGGATTCTTCAGGTATTTTACGGGTTCTTGTCATTTTACCATGGGTATTGATCAAAACTCGAAATTTTCTTTCGGGTATTGCTAAAAAATTGATCTTTGTTGCTTGTTCAGTTCTGGGGTTGGTTTCTTTCGTGGGTTTTGATTAAACTATGAATTCTTGTCGTTCTTTATTTTGATTTTGTGATTAAGTGAGAAGCGTGTTTAGTTTTTGTTATGGGGAGTGTTTGGGGGACTGTTGGAATGTTTGCCGAACAGTGAAGAAGAAATTAATGAAAATTAGATTGCATAATTAAGTAAATAAACCAATTGTTTCTACTTTAATTAATCATTGGTGTTAATGATATAATTTACTGGGACTATTTGTTGTTGATTAGTTTAGTGTATATGGTATTATACTGTTGGGTCTGATATTTGGCTTTTTTCTTAGGGCTGGTGCTGCCTTTAGTTTCTAGTAAGGTGAAGGATTTATTAACTATTCAATTTATGATTTGTGCTGTTTCGTTTTATTCATTTATTTTTCTTTGCTGTGATTTTTGAGGATTTGTTGTTAAGGCCAAATGAAAATCTGTGAAGTGTGTTTGTGGTAACAGACTGTGAAGTACTGTGAAATTCAGGTGTGCATAAAATTGTCATGCTGAATGTTGCTACCGGTCGGTGGATTAGGAATGAATTCCACTATGGATGATATGAACTTGATTCAGCAGGCACAAAGGCACCACCTGGTTGTGAGAGAGCTTGGAGAGGAGATTGATCTGGAAATTGGACCAGGGGATGATGACCCATCATTTGCCAATACTCCTCTCATGGGTGGCCCTCGTGAACCAACTGCTGACGAGCATGATGATACCAAGCAGATGGCAATGGTTTCTCAACTCCCCAATGATGATCAAGACATGTCAAAGACGCAACCAGCAAAGAGGAAGAAAAAAGTGGTGAAAAGGTGGAGGGAGGAATGGGCTGATACCTACAAGTGGGCTTATGTTGATGTGAAAGAAGGAACACCCAGGATATTCTGCTCCATTTGCAGAGAGTATGGTAGGAAGCATAGAAGGAATCCTTATGGGAATGAGGGTAGTCGGAACATGCAGATGAGTGCACTTGAAGAACACAACAACAGTTTACTTCACAAAGAGGCTCTTCGACTTCAGATGGCATCCAAGGATAAAATTATTGTTGACAAACCTATTTATGTAAAAGGTCTGCCATCCCATTCCGATATATCTTGTGGGCTTGTGTGGAAACTGAAAGCATTCACCATTGGTCTTTGGAAATTATTAATTTCTATTTCATTAAGAGTTGCTCTAATATTGCTTTCTGCTTTTACAAAAGTTGAAGTTTGTTTGAGTTCAAATATGTTGATAAGACTTTTAGAAAAATAAGTGGTTTGATGAATAGTCTGCAGGGGATAGTGGACTTTGCTGGTTTTTGGTATATGAAATATAATAACTTTGCTACTTGAAAAGGAATTGGTTTTGTGTCTTATTATTTACTAAATGTTTTCTCCTTTCTTTAATAATAATTACTTTTGCAACAAAAAGTAATCAATAGACTGAAACTAGAGCATTCTTAATATTGTGCCTGCAAGATAAAGTTTGTGTACACCAAAATGAACAGTTTGAGGCTCTTTTGGCTCATTCTCCATCTTCTGCCAATTCATATTTGAAACATCAAGCTAGTTACATCCATATTTATTTTGAAATTTGCATTAACATCTCATATCCTCACTACACTACGACACAATTATAAATTTTTATGCCACAGTCTTCTTTAAGACAGTCTGACATTTTTTACAACCTAATGAAGCTCTTATGTCAAAAACGGCTGGATCAATTGTCGAAGCTGCATTGAAAAGGGATCCTCATGAGGTCGAGTTCATACAATCTGTGCAAGAAGCTGTCCATGCTTTAGAAAGAGTGATTGCAAAAAATTCCCAGTGAGTTCCATTGATATGAAGTGTTGCATGTTGTATTATCTTATCCAGAAGAGAGGAGTCTATGGTTGAGCATATCACTGATCTCTTTATTTTCCATAATTTATTTTCAGTTACGTCAATATCATGGAGCGGCTGTTAGAGCCAGAGCGCATGATTGTTTTCCGAGTTCCATGGGTGGATGACAGGGGTGAGACTCATGTTAGTCGAGGCTTTCGGGTACAATTTAACCAGGCATTGGGTCCATGCAGGGGTGGTATCCGCTTTCATCCTTCAGTGAACTTAAGCATTGCCAAATTTCTTGGTTTTGAGCAGGTTCTGTCTGAAGTCCAGTGTTAATGTTCCTTGACTGCTTGATAGTTCTGTGTCCCAACTTTATGCCTTAACTTTATAGTTCTTTATCTTTATCCTTCTCGGATGACATGCAATGTCAGTTGAAGTGGTTTATGAAAGCTCCCCTTTTTTATAACAGGCCAGCTCCTGAACCAGTACTGCCTGAAGATGAATAGATACATAAATTATCATTAAGCTAATTTCATAGATGTTAGCAAACACAAAATAGCTTTCATAGTTTATAATATCATTGAAAATGGTTGAAGTGCTTCAACTGCTATACAGTATCATAGTTTCTTCCTTTTACAGACGTTAAAGAATGCTTTATCACCATACAAACTTGGAGGGGCAGCAGGTGGAAGTGATTTTGATCCTAAAGGAAAAAGTGATAATGAGGTAAGATCTTTGTTCTATATTAGATGGTATTTCAGTAAGCTCCTTCTTAGAAATTCTGAAAGTTTTTCTTACAGTTCTTTGTGAAATCCACGCTGGCAGATCATGCGCTTTTGCCAAAGTTTCATGAATGAGATCTATAGATATCTGGGTCCCGACAAGGTAACTTACAGATCTCCATTTCTTTTTCCTTAATCTTTTTGAAGTCTCTGAGTTTTGTGTGATTTTAGGACCTTCCATCAGAAGAGATGGGTGTTGGCACTCGAGAGATGGGGTATCTCTTTGGGCAATATAGACGTCTTGCTGGTCATTTTCAGGTACTTAAAAACACTTGAAAGAGGCTGTTTAACATGTGAGATTTGTCTTGTAATTTTCTTCTTGTATGCTCTTTATTGTCTGTTTTTTCCATTATTATTATTGTTGGCATCATTATTTTTTAATTATGAGTGGTTTTTTGCATTGTTTTCAGTCTATGAACGCTTTCATAAGTTTAAGACTTCACGTGGCTCCATGTGTATGCTTTATGCAGGGAAGTTTTACAGGGCCAAGGATATTTTGGTCTGGTTCTAGCCTTCGAACTGAAGCAACTGGCTATGGTCTGGTAATTAATATTTCATTTCAACTCTTTATTTCCATTTTGTTTTTGGTGGGTGCATGGGAACTACAGTGAAGAAATGTGAGAGTGCATGCATTTGTTTTCTGACTCTGCCATCATGGGCAATTGATTTTTTAATTTTTTACCCTTGTTTTAAACATCTTGCAATTTAACAAGGCCTATTCTTTGTAGGTTTTCTTTGCCCAGCTTATTCTTGCAGACATGAATAAGGAGCTCAAGGGACTGAGGTTCCTCTCTGAACTTCCTATTATTACATTTTATGCTTACTAGGATTGATAACTCATGACCTTAATGTAGGGTTATTTTACCATATTGACCATAAGACTGTGATACGATTAGGAAATAATTGAAATTATAATTAAAGATTATGATAGGATTGGAAATAATGGAATTTGAACTATGATAAAGATTGAATTAGGATATGGGGGAATAAAAGGGGCAGCATAAGGAGGAAACAGGGGGAGAAGAAAAATATGGTGTTTTAGGCAGCTTAGGCTGTGAGCAGCCTTTGAGGGCTGATTGGGAGGTCTCTACCGTCTCGAATGACTGGAAATAGGAGGTCTCAGCTCCTTGAATTGCCAGTTTATCTATTGTAAACCACCTTTATCAATAAAAAGCTTTTCTATTCTCTTTATTTTTTGTGTTTTTGCTATTATTTGGTGGAATAATTGGCTAGGATCCTATCAGACTGCAATTTGACTTCGATATTTATTTGATGGTTTCTTGACCTGCATTTAAGATGTAGTTTTTTCTTGTTCATAGAATCTTTATATGTTGTAACGTTACCTTTATGAGCATCTCTTGCTCATCTTTCTGGTTACATCTATTTATTGCTTGATCAATTTATAAGTGCTTAGAATTTTCCTTGTTGAAAGTTGTATTTCAAATTCCCTGTTATTAATTTATTCTATAAATCTCTCATCCAGATGTAGTGTAAGTGGATCTGGAAAAATTGCCATGCATGTTCTAGAAAAGCTTGTTGCCTATGGTGCTGTCCCCATTACCGTGTCAGGTAATTTTTTGTTTGTGGTGAACATTGTAGAAGTATAAGATTAGTGCTGAAACTAGATTAACATAGGTTTTTAATTTTTCCTTTATATCTTTTACTCCAAGATTTGGACGGGCAGCCAAGACCTTTATACTGAGAGCATGTTTGCTGCTCTGGTATGCATGCATGGTTTCTTTTATGATATAAACAAGACCAACTAGTTAAGCTGAGGGTTTTATTAGTACATGCACACAAGCTACCAAGCAAACAATTAAAACTGTCACATATTTGTTTTAGTTAATGGTTGTAGTCTGCAAAAGTTTGTCGAGACAGTGTTGATTATCAATTATTTAGTGTCTTTTCCAGTGAATGGCTACTGGTGTAGTTACCTCTCATTAGTCATTGCCTTCCTCTTGCACAGATTCAAAAGGATATTTGGTGGATGAGGATGGATTTGACTACATGAAAATAACATTTTTGAGGGATATAAAAGCTCAGCAGAGAAGTTTGAGGTGTATTTTTTTTTTGGGGTTCATCTTGCATCTTCTAT
This sequence comes from Mangifera indica, assembly GCF_011075055.1. NCBI lineage: Eukaryota > Viridiplantae > Streptophyta > Magnoliopsida > Sapindales > Anacardiaceae > Mangifera > Mangifera indica. The sequence continues at coordinate 7,936,969 of NC_058142.1, forward strand.
AATCAAATTGTCAATTTTGATATTCTTAGGTCAATGTTATCTTTATTTTGCATCTGCAGAGACTACTCAAAGACATATGCTCGGTCTAAGTACTATGATGAAGCAAAACCTTGGAGTGAAAGGTGTGATGTTGCATTTCCTTGTGCTTCTCAGAATGAAATAGATCAGTCTGATGCCATTAATTTGGTTAATTCAGGTTGTCGTATACTTGTAGAAGGTAGTAATTCACTCTATAAGGTGCAATGGCTTTTAGTTTTTTTTTCCCTGAATTTATGAGAAAAATAAATATCTATGAACTGATGTTATTATATATTATTATGTGCTGTCTAGGTTCAAATATGCCGTGTACCCCTGAGGCGGTTGATGTTCTGCGAAAAGCTAATGTGCTTACTGCACCTGCCATGGCTGCTGGTGCTGGAGGGGTGTGTTCTTTACTTCTACAAGGCATATGCATCTTTATGTTTATGCTTTTAGTTTGGTTAATAGGTTCCTACCAAGAGTTTGGTTTACTTCTAGAGGGGTGTGTTCTTTACTTCTAGAAGGCATATGCATCTTTACTTCTATAGGTTTTGAAACTTTTTCTGCATTAACAGCTTGGTGTACAGCTTGCTATATGTTATGATAATGATTAATATTGAATTTTGCACTGTTGTGACATGATAGGTTTTTTTTTTTTTGAAATGCTTTATTGTCACCAATAGAGGTTCTACACCACACTTTCATTGACTGTCAGAGTGCCATGTTTAAGAACATTTTTTTCTTTTTGTTTAAAATGAATCTGACTATAGATGTAATCGTAAGTAGATACATTCCAGAACTGTTGATTAGTAATTCAACCTATGTATTAATTATACAGATTCAGTCCCAAGTACCAGTAAATGGGCTGAATTATTGTGTATGGTATTACATAACAATGTAAGAATATGATGCACTTCAATCCACTCAATAGCCATTTCATCCCAAAAGTGGGTAACTATCTTCTTGAACTCTTGTTGCAAGTGTTTTGAGTTGAAGGTGGGATATATAAGCCATGGCTGCTTCGGCTGTTTTACATTCGTCCATTTGTTTTGATAAAATTTTTTGCTGTCTTTTTCTTATATGTATATATTTTTTGAATTGTTGATCAACTTGGCTACAGGTTGTTGCTGGTGAACTTGAATTAAACCATGAGTGCAATTTGATGCACTGGTCACCTGAGGACTTCGAATCTAAATTACAGGTTTGACTATATATTTTAACTATAACTTAAAAAATGTAAATAGATTTGAGCATATTTCTCAATATTTTGGGCCTTTTAACCACATCGATGAAATATTAGGTTATATGTTTTTGAGTGGACCCCAAAGAAATTCATTATAGTGGAATTTACTATGAAACCAAAACCATCCTTCTCCTGTGAAAATTCACTTATTTAACTGTTAAAATGACTTGAAAAATTTAGAATTTCAAAGTGGGTCTTGATGTGAAGATAAGGAAATAGTGCATTTAGTTCAGCTCCTCTAGGATCTTCCATATTGTGCTGTAGTATTAACCATAATTAAGTTCGTAAGTCTAAACGGTCATGACTGTATGGGTTGCTTATCTTATTTTTACAGGAAGCAATGAAGCAGACATACCAGAGAGCCCTAAAAGCAGCAACTGATTTTGGCTATCAGAAAGAGAATCCAGAGTGAGTACTGAAGCAGAGATTTACTCTTCTGTAACACCTTTTTTTACCTATAATGTTTTTCTGTGAATTATACACCATTTCTTCTCTTGTTATTATCAACTCTTTAACTAAGTCTACATTAATGCCAATATGATGCCATTTCTAGTCCAAAACAAGTCGGTGTAATGATCATCTGGCATTTTATTGTTAATTAGCCAAAACTGTACTCAACCTTGTACTCAGCAGAGACTGTATTACTGTTCTTATTTTCTTCTTGTGTTTGCCAGGGCTTTAGTACATGGAGCAGTTATCTCAGCTTTTCTGACTATTGCACAAGCTATGACTGATCAAGGGTGTGTATAGAACATGAACAATGTACAATTCTTTGCAAGCTCCCCTGATTCAATTTCTGTTGATCGACGTCTATCACGGGCTTAGAGGCTTGCAGTAAAAATTCTATGATCAAGATACTTTGTAACGAGTATGTAATATAATTGTCTCTTCCAAAAAAATCTGGAGATCTGATCATCAAGCATAAGATTTATTTTAAACAATGTGTAGTTAGCACTAGACTAGGAAGTGTATTGATTTGTTTCCAGAAAAATTTGTTTGTCAGTATGTAAGAGCTCTCTCAATTTTTTACTGCAATGCTGTAAAATACCCATTTAGTGACTTTGAAAATAAAATCTAATCATGTATTGTACGGCTGTGGGCTTAGGGAAAGTGAGAGAAATAAGCTTCTTATGGATTCCTTTGACTGAGAATTTGATGCAAGTAAGGATAATTTGTGGAAGAAGACCTTTCAAGTTTCAATGACTAGCATCAGCATTCTAGTTCTGCTGCTTCACCAAAGTATGGTAAGTTCTTGGATTGCAATTTGCATTGAATGATAAAGGGGCATTCACTAGATTTTATAAACGTTAGGGAGATGATTTTGGGACAAAAAGATCTTATCAAGACCTTGTTTAAGAAGGCAGCATAAACATGACAAAGAATGATTAATAAATTTTTTTTCATAAAAGCATAATGTTTCCTTTTTACAGCACGATTCAAGTATGAAACACTTAAACAAGGATATTCAGTACCTCAAACAAAAACTTTTTGCATCGTCAGATTTTATCGACAGTCTTTGCATGTGGTGAAATCCAGAGCAAGCAATCCACTGCATTTTCTATTGTGACACTCTAATGGTGGTTTAACTATTAACAAGTTCAAATGCTTGACACGACCAAGCGGGTCGATATGGTTTGCCTCAATTCCCTAGGAAAAAGCACGTTATCGGCAGAAAAAAATTTATGTTAATTTTTTTGCACCCGTATCTTAAATTTGTTAATAATTTATGTTAATTTTTTTATAAAGTTGATGAGAAAACCAAGAGTCTTTTTAACTAGAGAAAGGTTAACAAAATTAATAGAGTATTAAAAATTCTAGGGGAAGTTTGAGTTTGAATTTTTGTCATATTTGTGAAACCTTTTAATTAATCATTTATTAAAAAAAAAAAGTTTTTTGTTTTTATGAAGTTTTATAACAATTTGCCTTTTAAAATTTAGAAAATTTATATTCATCTTTTGTTAATAATTATAAAAACTAAAAGTTATAAAAAATCACTGGTAGGACATGAATCTTGTTTTTGTCCCTAATAATTGTTCCTCTCCCACTTTTGCCAGCCTTGTATTGTCGCCAACCAATCTTTTAACTTTTCGTGACTATGTGATTGAACTCTCCCATTACCACCACATGTTCAAACCTAAGCTTTGGGCTTTGAGATCTGTAACATTGTCCCCTTTCAAGACTCAACCAACGATTGCACCATCTTTTTTGAAGATTACACTGACGACTACTCGATCTTTTCTTGTCATTGCTTCATTGCCTTCTCCTTCTCTATCAATTTATTCTCTTACACTTGTGGCTTCTTCCTCTTTGATCTCCTTTCCACCATTTCAAGCTCCCGCTCTAGTAGAGGATGTCGCCCTGCATCTCCTCCAACTCTCAACTCACATCTTAAATCTAGAAGTTGTTGCTTTTAGATCCATTCACTCCCCTTAGGTGTTTTCCATCAGTCAAGAAATGTGAATGGTGAAGAAAGGGGACAAAAGGAAGATATGGAGGAAAAAAGAAAAAAAAAGTTGCTAGGGTGAAAATATAACTTGGTTATACTATTAAGGGTATACGTGGTATTAATCTTATTATATATTGTATAAAATGACCCAAAAAAAAAAACAAACCTTTTAATTGTTAAAAATAATGTTTGTTTTTAATAAAAAAATAGACATTTTAAACTCACAGGGTGTGAAATTATCATTTCATCAATGTTTAGGTTAATCATTCTGTCAACGTAAAATAAAGAATTAAGTTAGAGCTTTTAAGAAATTAATAAACTAATAAAAATAAAAAGCGATTTGGGAGGAGATACTGATGAATAGGTTCTCTAAAGCCAATTGTCACATCTATGCAATTGTGATTGTAATGAACTTTTATTAATAAAATAGTTTTTCTTGTCCCATTTCTTTTTTTTTTTAATTAATAAATGTTTTTAGAATGGTTGAATTGTGATGATGAGATCAATGCATATTAACTAACCCTGATAATTTTATGTTCATAAATGGTGATCATTCTAAAAAATCCATAGTCTAGATATTATCCTAATCAAAGACACTAGTAATATGGTTAGAATTAACATAATATTAAATGACTCTATTGAAAGGTGACGACAAATCTCACGTGTCAAAACTGCTTATAGACAATTTGATACAATATATGGGTGTACGTTATATAGACGCGTCTACTAGACTGACATGTCAAAAAGATATCATATGAATAGTTATCCCAATGTTTATGTGTAACACCTCTCTCTAGAATACTTCTTTGAAGGAAAACACTATGACTCTAGACCTTATTAGCATGATACACTTAATTAAAATGCAAAATTTAAAACATCGCATAACTTTTACCAAATACTCTTCAATTATTCAACATTAACAGAAACGTTCAAATAATGTCTATAGAATAAAAACCTTACTTAGATTGTGTAGTAAAAACTAGCGAAACAAAAATATAAATAAAATAAACGTTCAAATAATGCTTATAGAATATAAACCTATTTAGATTGTGTAGTAAAAACCAACATAACAAAAATATAAAATATAATAAATCATTATTTCAAAAATTAGATAATGTAATATTATAATCTTTGATCAGGATTTGTTGATTATTCAAGATTAATAAAAATTAAAAGAAGAGAAACAACACAAGTAAATACTGAGTTTAAATTTTGTAAACGAAATTTTACATCCAAGGTAAAGGTGTTTTTTTTAGTCTAATCCACTATTATCAATCAGTTACAACAATACATAACAATGTTCCCAAGATTAACAATACAATGTACAATATTAACTGAAACATAGAAAAGCAAAGAAGACATAGACTTCTCACCAAACCAAGAACCTCAAACCAAACAAAATTTAGGCAAATTAGAAAACCCTAGAAAGCCTTTAGAGAGAATTATGTAACTCACCAAGAGAGAGAGCTAAACATATGCCAAAAAATGAAGTGATAAAAAATAACTTGGGTTAAAGCCCTCTTTTGTGCTAAGGGTTAATAATATCTAACCCTTGATTTTACTTAAATTCCTTTACATCCTAAAATAATGACATCATAGCCCTTTAAACGCCTAATTATAGGAATGTTCTCATCAGTTTGAGACACAAATAACACTTTACATATAATTTTAGGGATATTCTAAGATAGATACTACTTTTATATCTTAGGTTTGATGAGATATCAATTGATAAAAAAATTTGATAGTACGATAATAAGATCGTTGATAGGTTCATGACTTTTACTAATTTTTTGTCATATTGATGATTATGGTGTCTTATTAAAGACTAATTTTGGTCTGTGAATAAAGGTTTAACTTATTGTAGATCAATCTTAGTTTGTTCATTGCTAACATGACAAAGATTTTATGGGTTGTATAAAGTGTAAAATTTAGTCTTATATAAGATGATTTGTAAACACAATATACAAGTACAGTTCACACGAAACTATATCAAGCTTGAATAAAATAATCCTCTTTCACACAAAATATAAAACACAATAAAAACAAATAAATGATAGAAAAGTAAAGTGGATGAAAAAATTTTACATGGTTTGACTACAATTATAGCCTACATCCATGAGACATAGTCTAGATATTTCAAATCAACTGAGCTCAAATAAATATCAAATACAAATAGGAATTTAGCTCAAAAAGCCAAGCTCATAAGCTCACTCAATTAACTCCTAAACTTTCTTAACAATCACTTTACATAGATTTAAAACTTTACAAGCATCTCACTCAAGATCTCCTTGAACTTTTATGCCAAAATCCCTTCTTGTACTAAGGTTGAAATCCTTTTAATCCTCAGACAAAATCATGTCCCATGATTTGTATAAAGAAGCAAACCTATCACAAGAAACTCGAAAATTGGAGTAAAGGAAATGCAAAACATAGAAGAACCTACATTAAAATTATAGGAAAAATCTTATATTATGAAACATAAAATAATCATGTTCTAACTAAAGAGGGTAAAGGAAATGCAAAACATAGAAGAACCTACATTAAAATTATAGGAAAAAGTCTTATATCAGGAAACACAAAATAATCATGTTCTAACCAAAGAGAGTAAACCGGTTTTTTTATATTTTATATCACTTTGTCAAGATACTAACCTCTACACAAAAACAACATAATTGTCCATTTTGTAATGAAATCATATTAGGATAATTATGGATAAATTCCAAAAAATAAGGATACAAATATATAAAATATTTAGATTTAATTGTTATCTAATAGAAATAAAATAAGATATAGTGAGTATTTAATCAATATCTAATAAATAGAAATAAAGATAATATCAAATTTATGATAAATATCCAATAAAATAATATTATATCAAGAGAATATCGTATCAGAAGATAATTATAGGAATATTTTTCAAAATACTATCAAATAAACTGATAATAATTAGTATATTGTCAATATCTTGAAAATAAGATTCGTATCTTAGAAATATGATCACACAATGAAACATATGTGCACTCAAATTATGGAAACATAAGCTAAGAAATGTATCACAATTGTTTTTGGTTTCCCAAATATATCTATAAAGTGAATCACATTTGGTTTTCAAAATGTTGATTTTGATCTGTATGAGGTTGTTGAACGATTGAAATAATATTTGTGAGAAGTTGATTCGGGTTTGACCTTTGGTGAACTCGTTCAGGGTTAATAAATACCTATTCCCTAGTTGCAAAAGTTTTGATGTATCACTCAACAACTCCTCTAAAACCATTGATCTCTCAAATATCCTCCACCTAAAAACACTCTAGTTGATGTTTATAGTCCATTCTTGGCTTCCCCCATCATTGAGGATAGTTTTCTTGCTTCTCATGTATACGAATAGGTGTCATTCTACCCTAGAATGGATAAACAAAGATTCTAGTAAAGTTTATACAAAGAGAAGAAGTTGCCCATGTCGATATATATTTCAAGCACATTTATATTTGTTTTGAATACATTTTTTATCCTTTAACCTAATTTTGGTGATATTCAACTAAATTTTACTGTAAATATGCACTGCATGTTTGTAAAATTTTGATCTCGAATATCAACAAATACTTCCAAGTGTTGTTATCTCAAAGTCTAACAATAAATACGAACACTATGATTTAAAAGGAAGAAATAAAAATAAATGGGCTAAATAACAATGAAATGGGGCCAGATATATCTACTCTTTGTTCTCATTTTGGATGAAATCACTCATAGTGTGCATGCCAAGTTTCTTCAAATGCCAAAGTGATTAAGCAGGAGCCCCACTGCCCCACATATGGTTGGCTTTATATAGAAATGTAACACCAAGAGAGAGTGGTCCAATTACCCACAGCACATAGCATGGGCCATAAGAAATAATAGAGAGGACAAAGCCCCCTGATTATTCAACTCATCTACTCGAAAATCATTACATCAATTCAACTGAAATAGACTGATCACCAAAGAAATCATTGAGATTTTAGCATTCTTTGCCAAATTAAGGTTTCATCTCTTAGTAAAACACCACTAAATTCACTTGGGACCTACAGCCTTAAAGTTTATATATATGTACACACACAGAGACAGGGCCAAAAGACTTGGTTTTACCTCATGTTTGGTGAAATCTCAAATTCATATTCGTTAATTTTAAAAAAACTTAATTACTTTCTTTTATGTTAAAATTCATTGATAGAGTCAAGGGTAAAATTGTCATTAACAAAAAAAAATTTATCGTATTTTTCTCGTTAGTTTAAAAAACTAATAATTTCTCTTCATCAAAAATTTAAAAAGTAACAATTTCTTCCAACCAACCTTCCCACCCTCTTCTTCTCTTGCTGATCTTCAATCTCTAATGACTATTTTACAAAACCTTGGGTGAGAATAAGAGTATGTGTGTATATATATAAAAGTACAATTAGCTTATTTTACTTCTAAATATGTATCTCTTTGATAAAATTATCTTATAGATGCATAAATGATCTTAAGATCTATACCTGTTCATACCAAACTTGAGAAACAATTGCTTTGAAATTCCGTTTTATATTTAGAAAATTGAATTAAAAACACACAGGACTTGTAAAGAATAATCCATAAGTCGAAGACGAACGTGTAAACTTCAATTGTATGTTGATTCTTGTTTTACTAAACAAATTATAATTATTATATAAATATCAACATAGGGAATTAGGAGATTGGCTAAAAAAGATTTGGGTTCAATCCAAATTACCAGCTTCTTAACCATGAAAATGGTGGATAATTATCTAGTTGATTTGTTTCCTTTAATAGTAAAAAAATTGAAAAAAAAAATAGAAGAAGCAAAAAGCTCTCCATAGACTTTTCATACCAATTAATCTTGTCAAGGATATGGTCAAAAAGAATATTGAAACACACTGAATTTCGACAAAGTTGTGAACAAGAAACATACAAGAATCAGAAACAAAATCCAAGTGGTAGGGAAAGTTGAATGAAGTTTGTCTTGTGCTTACAAGACAAAATTGGAACAAAACAACTTCGACTATGGACTTTGGATTTCCCATATCTTTCTCCCATTCCATCAAACTTATCTTGACTCAATAAACTGCATGCCAGACAAATAAAACAATTCCATAAAGTCATCAAAACCTGTGATGAATATGTTAAATTAATAACCAATAGAGAGTGAATAGCTCAAACACTCCACAAATTTAGGGTTACCACGTCATCCCCTATGGTTTCAGATAGAGCACCTAACGTTTTTTATACCCATGGATTATGATTATGCTTCAAGTTAACTTTAGAAAGACAAGAAATAGTCTTAAAATTTTAGGAGTCAAAATATTCACCGACCGACATCTTTGAAATATGTTAAGGATTTTCTGAATTATAGATATATCATTGATATTTATTCTTCCATGCAAGATATTACGCTTAACTAGAATCAAAATTCATATTGTACAATATCTTATTGTTAATTGCAAACTATACAAGGTAAATGCCAGCAAAGCCTCCCAATTTTTTTTGTTGATAAGATTTTTCGTGACTAACTAATGTAAATAATTCAGAGTCTTTGCAAAATAGGTTACAATAGAGGCATTGAGAATCCGACAATGGATCCTAATATCCATTATCGTGGTAAATGCAAAAGAAAGTTGGATAGAGAGTAAATTTTTTACTTGATTTGGCTCACCATTTGAGAGCATAGTTGTCAATGGCGGGCCTAGGTGAGACTTTACGCAAGGTAATAGTCATATCGCCTTGAGTATGGTCAAGGCGACTACTAGTTTAAAGACGATCACCTTTAGCGCTTTTTTGATGCCTTAAGAGAAGTTTTAGACATAAAAAAAATGAGTTTTATTATCACCTAGTCTCTCTTTGACTAGATTTGAGGGTGTTCAACGATTTCTAGATAGTTTTCAAGACAATGCCAAACTTTTTAGTAGATTTTGAACAATTTCTAGCAAGATGTGAGGATTATAGGAAATTTTTTAGGTTTCTAGTGAGGTTTGAGATCATTAGAGAGAACACTGATAAGCTATTTGATTGTTGAGAGGTTGACAACGAGTTATAAGATCACCAAAGAGATTATCGATGAGTTATAATGTTACCAAAGAGGTTACTAAAGAGATCTAATATCATTAGATAGATTGTCAATCACTTATCCCTTATAGTGGTTATTAGTAAGATCTAGATATAATATCTATTTGACAGTCTAATCTAAGACTATTGATGAAGTTGTTGGTCAATTTTTCAATGTTGATGTTTAAAAAATCATTTAATTTAATGGAAGATTTGATTTTTTGTATTCACCTAAGGTAAAAAAGCAATGCCTCCACTTAGCCTATTTCGCCTAAGAAATAAAATCCCTTATCGCCTTTCAATGCTTGTTGCCTTTGACAACCGTGTTTAGGAGTTTGCAATCATTGTTATGACATTAATGAATCTAAGAGAATACTTTGACAAAATGACTTCGAATAGGAGACTTAAAGGGAAGTGTTGGATTTGAGAGTCTCACCACTTAACAGAAGGAACCAATCCTAAGTATTAATAATATTTTTATTTGTTTCTTGTATCTTCCCCCAGTTCTTTTATCAATTACAATTCAAAATTCAAATTCAAATATTAACTTTCTAAGAGGTTACATTAGATTTAAGATCATGATGAGGATAGATAAAGTAAAAAGCTATTATTTTCTATTATTGATAGATGACATGAAAGAGATGCCAAATGGTAAATTACATTCTTTGATCAAGGGATGTTCATTTGCTAGTCAAGGCATGGGTCATCTAGAGATGGTATTCGTAAATCACCATTCAAATCAATGAGTTTTACAACTCTTGATAGTTTAGCCAATTACTTAGGGTGTCAATGCATTAGGCGTTAAGTAGATAATATCACTAAAATATGAGAGAGATATCACACCTGTTTATATGTTAGTTGTCATTATGAATGATTGATAGTCTTTTGCATATAATAGATATGATTTGGGATTGTAGTACTTGCTTTTTAGCGTAAATAATTGCTAGTTATTTGCAAAATAAAGTTTTGTTCTAGTGACATGACTAAAGCGATTAGGGTCCTTGATTTTACCATTAAGGTGGCATATATTTTTGGCTTATATGTTGAGGATGACACAAACCATAATTACATCATGAGTTATTGGCTCATATCACAAGTTGCACATTTTTGTTTGAAGTCACGATGGAAATAAACTTATACTTGATGGAAAATGCATGAGAACATCTTGCTTAAGGTCGAGGGAAACTTTAGGGATTGAGACAAACACTACCAATGGGTGCTCTTGCAGTAGGTGTTACATGCCATTTGTAGATTAAACTACAAGTCATGGAACACACTTAGGTCATGAGTTTTGACCTCTTCAAGGTGTATATCTTTTGTGGGTTGCATTTGCACATGTGTGAATATGATAGTCTTTGGTCCACCTTGGTATTCTTCTATGGAGAATTTCAAAAGAGATGTTCTGCCTAAGATTGATAGGGTAGAGGAAATTGTTTGCCTTCAAATAGGTGTTCAGGGGAGTAATATAACAAAAATTGATGACATATTATTGTGTTTAGAGGGAGACTTTTCTTTTAGCGCTATATTGTTGATGAGATTTCTTTTTACAAACTGATCTATGCAAATCAAAGCCTTGCCTAATAAAAGCTTCAACAGTGGCATTAAGAATTTGATAATGGACTTTAAAATCCACTATGGTGGTACAAAAAAATGCAAAGAGAAAGTTGGACATTGAATGTCTTTTTAACATAGTTTGATATGCTAATTGAGAGCTTATACCACGATTATGACATTAACAACTCTAGAAGATTGCTCCAATTGAGTGAGTACATAGACTAAATAGTAATTCCTTAAGAACTTGATTTCAGATATAAGTCTTATTGGAATTGTTGTGTCTTAGAATTTTAATATCTTCTATATGATATAGAAATTGGATTATGATATTATTAGTTACAACTCAAAAACTTTAACTTTCTAAGGGATTATATAACAAATAAAATCAAGATCAAGATTGATAAGACAACAAATTAGAATAAAATTATGTATATAAATAAAATGTATAAATTTATTTATACAAACTGATATGATAATTTCTAAATGAATAATGTGATTGTTTATTTTTTTTTTTTGGTTTAAAATCAATCAAATACTATTATCTCGATTTATATAATTTATTTATATATATAATATTACTAAAAAAATTATTATTCTCTATCGTGAATAAATGACATGAAAGGGCTGCCAAATGATGAAATAAGTTCCTTAATTGAAGGATGTGTATCCAGTAATCCAAACATAAGTTGTCACTTCCCCAGATGATTGTTTCTCGAGGAGAGGCTTCACGGTTAGAAAGTTAATGCACAACAATTATTATAAACATTTTTGTGCGTTAACGGATAATAAATATCTTCTAAGTCAATTTCCGAAAGGGAACCAAAAAAATCTTAAAATTTCAATATTTGTAAGTACATAATTAATAAATTATCGTATAATTATATAATTTTAAATTAAAAATAAAATAATATCTAATTATATAATAATATATTAATTAAATATTTAATATATATATATATATATTACTCCTATTTCAATGCATTACAAACCTATTTTAATGTGTATGAGATGTCACAAAAATTTTTAGAAATTATAGATATGTCATTGATATTTACTCGAAAGCAAAAGGGCCTAGATAATAAATATTATCTCTCTTGTATTGTATATAATATAATCTACATCCGAATCCCCATTGAAGGCGAGAGGAAAGATTCCTTGACAATAAAACAAAACCAAAGCGGCAAAGCCTTACCATAAATTAGTGATCTAAATTACATATAATAACACACCAAAAAAGTCTACCCAGTGATATTAATGGTCATTAAATTACGATATATGCTAAAGTGAAATACTCAACAATTAAATACAGAGTAAATTTATATATATTTATTTTAAATACATATATATTTATATATATTATTAAGTAATTAGATGTTATTTTATTTTTAATTTAAAATTATCTAATAATATAATTTTACGGTTAAATAAATAAGATAAATAAATAAATAAAAATACCCATTCTTCTTTCATTTAGAGAAAACACATACAAACCAACACGGAAAGCCTCATAAGAGGGGAAAAAAAAAAAAACAAGAATAAAATTACCTATGCATATATATATGTCATGTAAATTTCTAGAATGGCATATAGCACCTCAAAATGGTCCTCTCTTTTACCACTTTAATCTCTAATTACCATAATTAATCACCATACTTAACATCATTAAACCCAAATTATATAAACAAAATACTCTCTCTTTTTCTCTCTATTGATAATTAGGACCTGGGGTGTAAATAGAAAGATCAGGCCACCCATTGCCACCAACACTCCAACAGCTGGAATCACCACCCGCACCTCTACCACTGCCGCCACTTTGCATGTAATTCTCACCACCACCACCATTATTATCGCCCTGGAGATTCAACCCGGACACCCGACCCGAACTAGCACCTGAATTATAACTCTCGCCAAAGCCACCCATTTGCACCATTTTTAAACCCGAATCATTTGGGTTCAACCCATCCAAGACAATTCCCAGCCCACCATTCGACGCCAGGAGCGAGCTGAAGCTCCCTGAAATGTCCAGCATCTTATGATCCTGATCCACGGGGAATCCGTATATCCTCCCCGCGTCCTCGTTCGAACCGTCACAAACCCCGCCCGCTGCCTGCGAAGAAGTAGGCCCCAGTAATGACTGCGTGTGTGAGTGCGACGGCTCTTGAGATTTCCGGGTCGGGTTGATCCGGGAGGGATCAGGATCAGGCTTCTGGCGTTTCTTGGTGGTGTTCTTGCGGGTACCACCGCCTACGGGGATGTTTCTAAGTGCGCCACCTTTGGTCCAGTAACGGCGGCAATTCTTGCAGAAGTGGCGCGGCTGAGAGAGATTGTAGTTGTTGTAGTAACAAAACTTGGTGTTGGTGGAGTCACAGCGCGGACATTTGAGCTGCTCAAGCTCTGGAAAATGCGGCTTCATTGCCTGGAACGTTGGATCTTGCATTATCTGTTATCAAAGACCAAAAAAATTGGATTTTGATTGATCTTTAAAGAATTTCTGACGATTTGGCGAAGCGGGTTCGGCTCAGAAAATGAAACTGAAAGTGATGAATTGAAGATCTGAAAGTGTGCTAAAAAGCCGTAACAGGAACTAAGAAGAGGACAAAAGTATAGAAATTTTTTTCACACACAAACATCAGTAAACACGGAAGCTTTAAAAACTGTTTCCAATTCCATGCTTCCTAGAAAACTCAACCAAACCAAAGCAAAACCCACCTCCAAGAAGCTCAAATTTTGCCACAAAATCTCACTGAAACACAAGTTCCAAGGGGGTATTCAACTTTCTTCAGGTTGAATGAGGGAAAATTTTCGGAGGAAGAAGATAATCTAATCCATGTGAGCTAAAGCGTGAGAAGAGAGTAAGACAGTGGAAATTTTGTGTGAATTGGGTCAGAGACGCTTGTTTGTTTTGAAGCCAAAAAACAAGGGGAACCCCACAGAGAGGTTTCCACTAATCCTGCGAGTAATTAATTAGAAAGTAATTCACTTTAGATTAAATTAATAGTAACAAGAATGGTTCTGATTCTTGTAAGCATAGCCGACGTCAAAGAGATTGAATAATTTATAGTTAAAAGAGAGAACAAATGTCAACTTCCACTCCATTATGCAATGTTTTCTTATTTAATTAATAATTAGTGGGTATCATTAACCATAAAGTATTTGTTTATCATCTTCTTCAATTTGTTGCTTAAAAGAGCCATCATTTTTCTTTATGTTTAAAGGCATATGTATAATATTTTGCTTGAAAATTATTATTATTGAGATTTTGGACAAATCGGTATTTTTTAGTAAGGTTTTGTAATGAATGTATTAAAAAAAAATGTTAAACATATTCAGTTTTAAGTATTCAATTGGATAATGTGGTCATTAAATGATTGAATACAAATATAATACAAGATCAAACTTTTGATTTACTTATAATAGTTATAGGATTGATTATTGAATCCGAAGTTTGTTATATTTGATATATTTGATTGTGATTTTATGTGACTGTCTAACTCGAATAAGATTTCTTATTATTAAAAATATATATATGATTTAGTTAATCAAGGGGGAACAAGTTAAACATGAAAAATTAAAAATTAATTAAATTATTATAGTAAATAATAAATTGTAATATCACTTCGTTCGTTCATTCTCTTTTTTAATAAAAAAATAAAGAAATATTAGTTTTATTGGATATTAAACTTTAGTTTGAGTATGCAATAAAAGTAAAATGATATGTGTTAATAATCTTATTAATTTGTTTGTATTAATTCTATTTAATTAAAAAACATACGTGTCAATTAATACGAATAAGTAAAAAAATTATTAATAAATGTAATTTTATTTTTACTAACTCATAAATTCTCTATCAAATACAAATTTGAGGTAAAAAATTACTAAAATTCCTTAAATATCCATTTCAGAAAATTTCAACGTAAGAAGTAATAATATTATAACTTAATTAATTAATTATTAATGAAATTATGTGAATTTATTTTAAATATATAAATAAATATATATTTAATATATAATTGAATAATTTTAAAATAAAAATAAAATAATAATTAATTATATAATAATATATATAAATATATTCACATAATAGTATTCATTAATTATTATTTATTTATTTTATAAAATTTTTAATTTTTTTGTTATAAACTCATAGTGACATTGACTACCGTTAAGCCTCAATAGCTACTTCAGCCAACCCAAATGGGCCAAGTTTGTGAGATCTTAAAAAGCTAGCGTACATATAAAGCAAGACAGCCCATCATTCGAATTCCATCAACAAATCATAACCATCCATGTGCATTAGTCACATCTCAGCCGTCCAAGTGTTTGAACGAGTTTAGTAATTTTAGCGTTAAGCTGCCGTCACCCAGTAGCCAATGTCACCGTTAACACGTGGCAGAACCCCATGAGTATCATAGGAAACACTACAGTGCCCTCCTAAAGTGACAGTTGCACAGGTGGATCGCTGACGTGGCTCCCATCGGTGGTATCTGTTTTTGTATTTAATAGTTATCTGTATTTTATATTTTATTTATTAATCACATTAAATTTGGAAACTTCAAGGGAAATTATGGTTGCATCGATAATTAATATTAGGCTAAAAGACTTGTTCTCACTCAAGATTAGGTGTAATCTTAAATTTTTATCTTTTAATTTTTAAAAACTTAAAATTTTAATTTTATAAATTTTTTTATTAAAATTAAAGGTAGAATAATAATTTAACAAAATAATTTTAAAAATTAAAGTTTCATTACATTTTTTTTCTTTCAGTTTAAAAATCTAACATTTCACTTACCTAAAGTTTGAAAAGTAACAATTTCACTTTTAAAGTTTTGAAACCATCATCAGAGATGGTAAAGTTCGCTGTCTCTGACTGTACTTGTCCTCCCACCATAGTTATCTCTCCCTATCAATTTGTTCCCATCCATTGATTAAAGTGTTTAACTTCAACGAAGACAAAATTGCCTTCATCAAGATGTCTTTGTCTTAGATGAAAACGATTTCATCTTCGTTAAAGGATATCATTGTCGTCGATGGATGAAAACAAGTCGACAAAAGAAGATAAACTATGAGGAAGAGTCAACGTGATCGGAGACAACGAACTTCACCATCTCTGATGATGGTTTCAAAACCCTAAAGGTGAAATTGCTACTTTTCAAACCTTAGGAGGGAAAAAAATACAATAAAACTTTAGTTTTTAAAATTTTTTTGATAAATAATATTTTTAACATTATTTGAGTATTTTAATATAATTTTGCTCATAAGTAAAAGTTTAAGTTTTTAAAATTAAAATATATGAATTTGAGATTACACTCAACTTTGGGTAGGATCCAGTCTTTTGGCCTTAATATTAGAAAGTTCAACTTCATACATTTATACTGCATCTAACATAACATGGTCCATAGAATTGAAATTTTTGATATGAATATACAACAATATGTAATTAAATAGGATAATTACAAATACCGAGGAACCTTTTTTTTTTTCTAAAGTAAAATTATGAATGTTTTGATGATCCCTATGGACTTTATAATTAAAATGGCTGAAGATTTGTGGTTGAATGAGTGCATATAAAAATGCACAGTGACACACATGGTAAACAAAGGAAAAAGATGCAGTGATTGAAGGAGCACGAGACTGAAATGGTGGGGATTAAAGTGGGCGGATAATGAGAGAGGATGATGATGAAGAAAGGGGGGAGAGGAGAACCATTGATTGATTGATATTGTGGTGGGTCATGGGGGAGTAAATGGGTAGTGTTGGTGGTGGTGGTGTGTAAAAGCGGTGGCTGAGGCCGGCTGGAGGGCTCCAAATGTCTGGGGTGCGCGCAACACGCATCAGTTGGCGTGCTGCTTTTGCTTTGCATGCATGCTCTCGTTTCTCTCCGGATTCGCCGCTGATTTTACCAGTATAATTATTGTTCGTAACTGTGTTTTCAACTTTCGAATAGTCCTGTCCTGTTCGTGCATGCTGATCGTGAACGTTCTGTGTCGGAAATGAAATACACTGACAAAGTATCAGGAGCAGTAATCTGCATGAATAACGTAGATAATTTTATATATAAATAATTATATAATTAAATAATTTTAAATTATATAATGATATATTATTATTTGTATATTCATTTAAATTTGTTTGTATTCCAATCTAATAATTTTAGTAAAATTATAAGTATGTGCCCCCATCTGATAATTCAAGAGACAATGGAGAGAATTTCATGTATAAAAAAAATAAGAAAATGAATTCAAATCAATTTTCATAATATTTTAATATTAAATTTTTGACTTGTTTAATGTAGTAGTCGTAAAACCAATTACTAAACGAGAGATTTTATTTATTCAATATGATTGATTTAACCCTAAAAAATAGTTTAACAGTACTTTAAGAATGTGGTTTGATTAAATTAGGCAAAGAGACTTCAAAATAAGAATTGTCTCCTAAATTGTGGATTGAGATAATTTTTTTTTTAAACCATGTCAACCTAATGAGCATCAAGAAAGGTGGTAAAAAACAGGTAATCAACCACATTTCTTAGGGAGATATACAAGAGAGGTTCTCGGTAAATTTTCTCCCTCACACACACAGAGTTATTCACATTTTCCCACTTAAGTTTTTACCTTAAAATACTCTTTTATCCACTCAAGTGATCTTTTACCAATGGGTCAATCTCCTTCACCTTCATCGTTTCCTTCAAAATCGCTGCCCGTGATTTTACTACCATCAATGCAAGTCTTTTCCTCCCTTACACCACTACCAGTGTTTACACCAACTCCAAGCAAAATTCCATTGATTTTGACTTCTTCGACTACCATGACAATCCCACCTCCTGCGCTTTCCCTGTTAACCATTTAGGTTCATTCATTGAAGGGTTAAAAATCTCCCATCTCATTGGGGGCGAAAAACAAATCAACATCACAAGACAACCTTTTCGATGTCTTGTATGAGATTGATTATGTGATTTGATTGGTTTTCAAGTGAGAAAAATTGGAAACTTTTCAATGAAAGAGGTTATGAATCTCATGTATTATTGAAGGTTTTTTAATTAGGTTTGATTAAAGAAGAAACTCTGGCTTTTGTAGATTATTAATGAATGTAGGAACAAAACAACATTGTTTTGTTGAAGCAGATTCAAAAACTTTAAGTTTGTTTTGGACATGATTTTCAAGTTAGTTGCGATTCCTTAAAAGGTTAAAATCGAAATTAACTGATTCTACAAAAATGAAACTTGAACCAAAACCTATTTAGAATAGACAAATTTTGGCTAGAACCAAAACTATACTTGACGATTATGGTTCCTCCTAATTCCTATGCTCATCTCTAGGAGGAAGAATCCCAGATTGCATGGATTGATTTGCAAGTTTTCAAATATATTAAGAAGAAACGGCAATCACAATGATTGATTTGAAGTTGGAGTACTAAGCTTATTCGAGGTTCCATTTTTTCGTATCTTTTGGATATATGACAAGTTTATAGATTTAAACTTTCAAAGAAATCATAATGGTATTTCCTTCTTTATTTTATCAAAATTTCATTAACAAAATTAAGTTTTAGATGAAAAGTGTGATTTATACAATCGTCGGTGAAAACGTGTTTTAAAACCAAACCTTGGTGGAAAAAAAGTAAAACACTCTAAAAAGAAACACCATTTTCTAGTCCTATTTGCAATTTATTTGTACTCAAATATTTACCAATCGAGTATTGTTTTTATGATAGTTAGCACTTGCATTGATAAGAGCTGTTCTTCTTAGAAGTTGGAGTTAACATAAGCTGCATGTTTGTATCAAAAATAGCTAAAAGTAAACGTCTCATGGTCCCCATTAGAAATTTCCTTGTGGTTTATTTTGACTTCAATATTATTCACAGAAATTGTGTATAAATTCTGTCGACATTCGACAACATAGCAATTTTTCACTATCGTTTTACATTTGAAGCATACATAAATGCATGCTCAGATTCTTTCAGTGCACGAATTGAACCCAGTTTCTAATTTCCGGACCCAGTTGCAGCAGAATCAGTTCCAGAGAGAATTTATTCGGTGAACATTGTATTCTACATTTCTGGTTTCACGTGTCATTGACTTGATCATTCAAGAAACCAATTAGCACAAATTCGCTGGTTTTTTCAAGGGCTGTTAATTCTCGTGCCAGCTTGATTCTTTGAAATGCTTGTTTACAAAGTCAGTTCTTTTACATTTTTAGTTGATGGATCAGAAAAATTGCTTCAGATTAATTCATGACCTGGAAGCTTTTCCGGAAATGCCTGGAATATTATTTGGTTAATTTGACTGTTGAATGTTCTCAGGAATCAAATTCTCCGGAAAATTGTGCGCAATAGTATCAGAAATGTGTCAATTTTTTGCGGCTTTGGACAAACTAGGAGACTGGTATGGTTGGAATATCAGTATTCAAATTCTGAAAATCCTGAAGCAACTGCAGTTAAACATAGTAACCTGCAACTGTGAAGCCTCTTCCGGAAATCTCACCGGCAAAGCACTCGACTCCAAACAAAGCAGCAAGGTCAGCATTCTCTAGATTCAACTCCATTTGCCTATTCTTGATGAACTGCTTCACCCCCATCAAGTTCCCTCCAGAAAGCCTCGCGACGATGAGGGATGCTGCAGGATTGCCAGTAGCAAGTTCAACAATTCACTAGTCAACATAATGTATATACAAAACATAGAATAATCAGGCTATTCTATTTACCAACATCAGAATCCGTAATCCTAAAATTTGGAATATAATGAAATTGTCACTTTAAGGTTCAGTAAAGATTGAGGCATTGCAAAGGAAACTTCGAGTTCATATTGGTTATGGGTTGATGATTAGATTCGCCTGAATTAAAGAATGCAGAATTCATTCTGATGCAACTCATCTACTTGTAAACCAGGAAAATGAAGATCAAACCTAACAGATTTAGATGTTTAGTAGAATAAAGTATATTATTATCCTGGAATTGAATGAGTTTCATGAATTACGTGGCAAGGCGAGTGTAGAAAATTGTTTGGCTAGCAGTTGTCAATTAGTGCTGGGTGGATCCTGGACATGGTGCTTATTCTGCTCCATCAAATTCTTCATAGATGAACTTCCATTCTTAAAACGCAAATTGTTAAACCTGATCTGCCTTTGCTTGCATTTGAGGCAACTTAGACTAGTGGTGGACCCAAGATTTTTGTTGGGGGAGGCCTCTACATAGCGGTGGATATGAACAAAATTGAGTTTGAACACTCATTGGCTCAAGTTTGGTTTGAATAAAAGATAATTTGGTTTGAGTTTAACTTAAGTTCATTGAGTTAATATTAATGGTTGCTTGAATTTGGCTTAAATTAGTGATTTGAATTTGTGACTTATTGATAAAATAATGTCATTTTCCTTAAATAATGGTAAAACCACCAATTCGAACTGAATTGAGTTACAAATTTGAATTACTAATTCGAGCTATGAATTCGAGATGAATCAAGCCATAAATTCAAATCACCTATATCGAGCTAAACACCTCCTAATTCGAGTTTGGGTCAGTTTAAAATACGAGTCAAAAGTTTTTGTTCGAATTTAAATTAAATAAATTCAAACTAAGTTAAACCAAACTAAGCTAGTTTTTCAAAGCAAACTAGTTTAGTTTAAATCTAACATTATCTCTACAATTCTACCATTGTTTATCAATTAAGTAGTGAAAAGTAAAACAAAAATAAAAACGTACTCATCCTTAGGTAAAGGAGATAATATAAAAGAAATGAAAAGAGAGAAAAAATACAGAGTTTTAATCATCGATTTAAATCCAATATAATTAAAAGTATTTATATCAATTATAATCTATAAAAAATACTTCACACAAATTTGGAGTTCAATCACAATTTTCATACAAGTAAAATACTTAAAAGTATACAAAAATTATTGTTAAATTTACTAGACAAGTAATCAATCTTTAGTTTTATAATTATAAATTCAGTTGTTAAATCCAAACTTAACCGTCTACATTAAATATTCATACATTTTGCTATATACTCATAAAAAAAAAATAAAGTTAAAATAGTATATTTAAATATTTGAATATTTAAAAATTAATTATTTAATTTAACACCATTTTTTGAAAGATTGAAATGAAATCATGATGTATGGTTGCCGAAATCAAGTTAAAGATGTAGAGAAAGAAATCCAATTTTTGAAATTAATTTTCTTGATTTCCATAATCAAGACTAGACTTAAAGTTTTATTTTGCATCAAGGTAAGTATGCCTCTTACACACAATCACTGCACCTCCTTAGGAATCTTGCAGCTCTACCATTTTTGTCAACCCTGGAAGCCTAGTCCGCCTTTGACTTATATGCCATTAATCCACTCCTTGAACAAAGACTTAAATTTGTACACACAAATATAAGTTATTTAAACCCACATTGATAATTTTAATAGGTAACTCATAAAAATCAGACTTTCGATTCTTCAAAGAAGATATATAATTACATAATTAAAGGTTATGACTATTTAATTAAGATTAATTACCTTTATTAATATTTGCCAAGACTTTTTAAGAATGAGCAAGTTTAGGAGATAGAAGGAAAGCCTTTTCTTACCTCTGTCCCTTCTGTTACCGGATTCGAAGAGAGTAGCTGGGCTTCTTTGTAGCAGTCTAGCAAGAAATGTGTATTACAAAGGGTGATTAACATTTTCCAACCCTATAAGGCAAAATTGTAAGCTCACTGTCCAAAAATTTAAATATTTTTTTAAAAAATCGTATGTTAATGTTTTAAACACGAGAATTTGACCTTTTTATAAGTTTTGGATACTTGCATTTTAGCTATTTCAAAAAAACTTGCATTTTAGTCCCTGAAACCCTAGCCAACATTTTGATTGGAATCTCACAATTGCAACAACTTTTGCATCATTGCCACTACCATAACCAAGTGAATGTTCAACATGCAAAGGAATGATGTTGGCGATTGTTTAGCACTTAGTAGGCAAATTTTATTGTTTTTCACACTCCTTAAGTGAGATCAAACCACTAATATGATAATTAGGACAATAATCAAAGTGACATGGAGGTTTGTGAGAAAGACAAGATTGAAGAGGTTAAAAAAGTGTAAACCAAAGATTACTATAGTGGAAGCTTTGGCTAAACCATGATCATGGGAAGCAACATCAAAAAAGAGCAAGAAGTATGTCTAAAGTGGTTTGATCCTCTTATGTGACAAAATGGTGGTAAGGATCGACAAGACATGCAACAAAGAGGTAAGAGATGGTGAATACAAGAGAGAGGGTGACTTTGTAAGATTTAGAGTGTGAGGTGGCTTGTCGGGTAAAAGAAAGTGGCAACTCAATGATGGAAGTGGGGCCAATTAAGGCACCCAAAAAAGGAAAGTGAAAGTGAAAGGGGAATGAGTAAAAGAGAACGTTGATGCAAATTTATTATCTAAATAATTTATTTTTAATTGGAATGTAAGGATGAAAGTAATTTTGAAAAGTTAAATAATTAAAAATAATATAATAATTATCCTAATACTATGTCATAATTTGTTCAATTATTAATTTAATTAAATTACGAGAAAAAAAGTATCAAAACTGTAAAAAAACATTGTTAAGTTAAACCTCGATAGTATCCTGTTGATCACTTTGTTACAATCGGTATTATTAACCATTTTATTCTACAATAATACATGAAATATGAGAAAATTACATAATTATTTAGTGAAAATTTTGGAATATGATTGAGAAATTATGAAATAATTAGTTTGATGACAATTTAAAAAAAAAAAAAGATGTTTTTTTATAACTTAGAATATCAGGATAATGATACTTGTCCTTCATCAATATTTGGTTGAGAACAAATACCCCTATGAGAAATATTTGGATCATTTCAGGACTGATGCAGAATTTCTTTCCTTTTTTGGTTTAAAGTAGTGCAGAATTTGTAATAATTAGATAACCATGTTTTGGTGGGCTGGATCGGACCAAAAATGGTCCCAAACTGATCCATATCATAAAGCCCCATTTGAACATCACCTCAACAGCCCGGTAGGTCAGCCCAAGGATGATGACTAGGCCGCCTGTGGCACATGGTGGGCTCTACTTGAACATGATTGGAGATAAGTATACAAATGTCGTGTAATTTTATTGAATAATAATATATGTATAAATAAATTATATAAACATATTTATATAAAATGTGATAATATCTAATTAAATAATTTTAAAATTAAAAAAATATATAATCACATTATCAAATCATAAACTGTTATCTCCCTTTAATTTAGATAAATAAATATGTACCATAATTTTATTTAATTTCATCAATTATATGTTTAAGAGGCAGGCTTGATATAACATTTCTAATTCAAAACAATTCTAATTCAATACTCTAACTCATTGTCAATATATTATTTATTTTGGATATAAAATCCATTATGATTTTACTTAAAAGCTTCATAACCCAAAACATGTCATAATAGATTAAAAAGTTTACAAATTATTTAATCAGTCAAATTTTTTCATCTAATCTTGGCCACGGTTCACGGTTCCAAAAGTTAAGGACCCTGAACCGAAACCATAATAGGACGGTTCGTTCACGGTTCGGAACCAACGATTCTGGTTCATGACCCTAGTTCGAAACCGACATTAAACCGTCAATTCTAATACATGATCTTAATTGAATTTTTAAATTATTAATTATAATAATTGAAAATTAAAAAAAAGACTTGGATTTAATTTTTCAATTAAGCTTCCTACGTATTTTCTTGAGGTTTAGAAGAATTAAAGCCTACATAGTTCTTTTACCTTTGCATAATAAAAAATAAATTATATGATTAATTATGAAAGATAATAAATAAAATTAATTATAGGAATAAATTCTATAATTAATTATGAATTGTATAATAAAAATAGAAATAGAAATTAATAAAAAATAAAGAAAGAATTTAATTAAATTTGAGAGAATTTGATTGAAAGATTGAAAGAGTATTAAAATTTGAAAGAATGAGAATAAATGAGAGAGTTTAAAGGATTTAGTGTGAAAGAGTTGAGAGATTGAATGGATATATATAGGAAAAATTTTTATAAAAAATTTTAAATAAAGAGGGGGTGAAACGAAATTTTAAAAAAATTTAAATCTTTTACAGGGGACCAACCTCCTGCAAAAGATTTTGAAATATGTAGGGGACCCGGTCCCCTGCATATTTGTAGGGAACCAATGGTTCCCTGCATGCAGGGAATTGTTGATTTTTTTTTTTTTAATTTAAAAAAATAAAAAAAATTTTAAAAAATAAAATAAAATTATCAGTTCAAAAACCTTAAATTGCCGGTTCATAAACCGAGAATGAACCAGTGGTTTACAGTTTCAAATTATATAAACCGGAACCGAACCGTCAAAATTTGGTTCCGGTTACACTTCAATCTGGTTCCGATTCTTCCAGTTCCGGTTCCGATTTTATGCAGGCTGGTTTCGGTCCTATTCACCGGCCAAACCGGCCCATGGCAGATCTATTCTCATCCCTAAGCTATATAAAATGCACAAATAGATCTAATACCTCTTTCGTGCTTAGCAAATATGAAATTTGCCTAAAGATATCACATATCTTGCTAGTGGGGCTGGATTCGAACTAAACTAACCTCCAACATGGACCCATCAAACTCGCTACAAATGAGTTCGAACTTAACTTGTTTTAAGCTCTAACTTTGCTCGAGTTCGAGCTTTAATTAACTTGTTATTAAAACAATATCGTTTTAATACATATTGATCAAAATAACGTCATTTTGTATCAAAAGTTTTAATTTACGAATTTTATGAATAGTTTGTGCTCGAAATTGTAAGCTTGAGTTCATTTAACACTGGCTCGTTTCAAACTCATTCGAATCAAACTCAAACTTAAACTTGAACAAACTCGATTCAAATCCAACCCTACTTGTTAGTGAGCCAGAGAATTAGAACAAGGATACCACATTTGGTATCTTAGGATTTGAAGCAAATCATCAACAATGAATAAACAGGAAAAAGCAGAGAGGCAAATGGTAACAACATCATTTCCTTGTTATATTAGCAATGGCCCATCATGGCTCGAAAGTAATGCTACCCTTCAAATGAAAAAAAAAAAAAAATCGAGTACAAGTTTACAATGGTACAGTGCAAATCTACATATTCGTTTTCTGGGACAACAATAGTTATGATCGAAACATGAACAAGAAAAGCAAACACAGAAGCAGTAATTCTTAAAACTATCAGAAACAATGCACATCCCACCAAAGACGTGAAGAAGCCTGGAAAATTTGGGTCAGAAGTCACTCGGAAATACCTAATGACAAAGAATCAGGAGGAAGAAAAACAAAAGCTACATTTGAACTAAGGGGTTATGTTCCAAACATGACAAAGAATCAATAAAAAAATGAGCACTGCAAGTTTCAACAGCTCCTTCCCACCAAGATCTGTAAAAAAAGGAAAAAAAAAAGAAAAAAAAAAAACACTACGTTTACCTTAAACCTAGTGGCAAATATTGAACATCTTTTAGTTTTTGTTGTAGGAGAGGTACAATTACATTTTCTTCTTGACTAAGGGCCAACACAATTATAAAACTTAACTGCATCTTCTATTTTACAAGAAGATGTGCAAAACAGAAAAAGGAAGAAGGAATTTTGGGACTTGGGAAGGGGATTAGGTGAAAAGAGAATCAAGCTGCCCACCCGGGAACAAAATCAGGTAGCTTCCTCATGGATTCTTTGACAGCCATTTGAAGACCTTCCTACTACAGCATGTGATACAGATTTAAGGAGCACTTACGCAAGTGTGACAGTTTTATGTAGCCTCCGATTCACTGGTTGGTGGGAAAGGGAAAAGAAGCCTTCTCCAACAGCAACCCAAAAAAGTTAACTAACCAAGAAATGCATTTCTCTTTGTACCATCTTTATGCATAGTACATATACAGACTGTTTGCAGCAGCACAAGCAATTGAGTTTTCAGTTGGGTGCCATGCTAGGTGGAGCAACTTTGTGGTGAAATCAAAAGAATTTCCATTTGCATCAACTCCAGGACTGTCTGCTCCTGCTACAGTCCCCCAATCCACAGAATAATCAAATTTAGGTAAGATAACAGAAAAATGACGAAGAGATGTAGTAAAAAAGTTCCTGTAATTGGCATAAATATTAATATAAAGACAGTCTTTAGTTAGCTCATGAATCAACACATGAAGTCACAGTCACTTTAAAATTTGGAACAGAAGAAACTATTAAGTTAATCTTACCTCGTCTGACAACACGTGTTATACTGCTAAGGGATCTGGAAGGCCTTGAAGGTGTTTGAACTTGTCTCCTATAAGGGCATATTAGAATTTATATTCACTAGTGTTTTTACATAAATCCCCAGTTACGCTATTCTTATGATATCTATATTACCTCATTGGATTTTTGCTGGCCTCCAAAGTTGTTGCTTCAGTACTTTCTGAAGCACAACCAAACACACGGAATAGATTGCTGTGATGATAGGCAAAAAAAAATCAATATGCAGTCCAGGGTTTTCTCACAGCAATGAAATAGTGGATTTATACACAAAAATCTACCTGTAAGAACCTGTAGCTACTCGCAATCCATCACCACTAAGGCAACACTCGAATTTATCAAAGATTGAATCATTTTCATATAAATCACACAACTGGAAACAAGAAAAGAAAAGTTTATCACAATACACAATTAGCGAAAAAAGGCAATACATTGGGTTTGGTTTTGTCCGGAAATAAAATCCTCACCTTAGGTCTTAGATATTCATGAACCTGAAAAGTTGCAACAGGACCTGAATCCATGTTAATATCCCATAGCTGCCAAAGAAGTAAATGACTCAAGTTAGAATCAGGAAAAGAGTTTATCCAAGTTCCAGAAAAATCTGACATTCACGTGTGCAGACAGCTAGTCCTAGAAACAACGCTGATACTATTATTGAGATACAGACCAGGAATAAAACATACAGAAATATTGTTGGACATGACAATACAGCCACAACTAAACAAAGCATGCAACCTATAGCTTAAAGCTTTTGATGTGAATGCAAGGACGTAAATAATCATCAAAATAGGAGTACAAATTAAAAAACACTAACAGCAAGGAAATAGGCTTGAGGAAGTAGCATTCAGAAAGAGCGTACTGTCACAGCATCAATAACACAATGAGCATATAACACAAAAAAAAACTACTTGCAATTATGAATCAAAAGTCAAAAACAAAGACAAAAACCCCCAACCTTAAGGGTCATGTAATCACGACTAAGTATATATCTTCCATTCTTTGCAAATTTAATATCTGATATCGAAGCAATTATCTCTGTGAAAAATGATCTAGAACCAGGTGCCTCTTGTTCCTCAAACCTGTCAACAAAGGATATTAGAGGAAACGGGAAGCAAATTACTATCATATCCAATAACATAACAGAAGAGATGCTTTCCCTATCTTCCATGAAAAAATGTGTTCAAGCCAATGAAGCATCCACCTTTTTCCCCTTCTACCACAAATGATATTAATAATGCAAAAACCAACTGAAACACTTACAATTTAGCATGAGAATCACATAAAGCTGATTGTCGCAAATCAATAAGCCGTATGGAGCCTTTTGAACTGCTATATGCTAACATATTACAATGAGTGGGATGGAATTCAGCTGATGTTATCACCTCTGCAAGAACAAATAAAAAGGGGTAAAAGGTTTTAGCAAGAGATCAGTAAACAAAAAACTTGAACTTAAAAACAAACAATAAAACAAGCAGACCAAAAAAAAACAGGGGAAAAAATGTAGAAAGTTGTAGTTTTCAGGAAATCTATGGAAAGAGGTGTGGATTAAAAGAAAAGGTAGGCGAGTAATGTGGAACCAGATTATTCTGGCGGGTGGTGACACTGGTATTGTAGTGTAAGCCCGGTGCTAATGTACAGCCAAGTCACGTGGGCGTTGGGACTATAGAGCATGGTGGTATGCTAGGATCTCAAGTGTAAGACATGAGACTTGGATCCACATTGGAAAGTATGAGCTTCTAATGTAGGGTTTATATGACTTTGGGCTCACCAATCTCAACACCTAGCTTTTGAAGTGTGATTCTCTTAAGATTCATATTAGACACACATAAGAAGGTGCAGGGTGAGAACATGACAAGAAACAAAAGCTTCCATGACAAATCAAAGTACCAAAAATCATAATTCATCAGATCAGAATCAACTAAAAAGGAGGAAACCCACTGTGAGAAAAATTTCAATACTACCCAAAATACCAAGATATTAGGATGTTTACCAGTTAGATCCTCCATGTTTGTAGGCTTTACATCAACGATATTGAAACTCTGATTGCTAATTTCCAAGTTCCAAAGATTGATGCGCAGGTCATCAGCTGATATAAATGTTTCACCATCACTGTAGTGCAAGAAAGAAAGAGGATCAGTAAAATCATTCAAATCAATGTCAATAATGAGGCGAAGCACATATCACATAGCACAAAATACAATATGCTAGCAAGAGTCAAATCACTTCACTGAATGAAGAGGGAAATTTGATGTTCTAAAGAGAAAAATAGTGAAAGCATAAACTCAATGAATGCCCCGATATATAATCTGAACCACTGAACTCCCTAGCATTGATATTTGAAGGTTTAGAAAGGTCAAGTGATTTCTAGGCATCAACAAAGACATCTTGTATAATGAAACTTAGCGAGAAAAGAGAAGTAGTGAAAGACCAGCTACTACAACTACCAGTTCATTTAACATCTTACAAAATAACAGCAGAATTCCTTTTTTTTTTTTTTTAAATTCTGACCATCTAAACTGCAGAACTCATATCCTGACCTCATAGAAAAGAAAGGACGTCAATGCTAATAATGAAAAAAAGTTAAAATCAAGCAACAAGATACCATAAATAAGTTTGGCTTCTATCAGTTGATAGTATTTTCTACGGATAAAATTTTGTGACAGATTCTATGTTACCAATGAAAAGGCAAAGGAATTGAAGCGCTAACTATTTATTAATAAGATCTGAACCTAAGACGTATCTCAACACCAATTCCATTGCATGTACCTTCCGACATTAAGCCAATAAAACATATCAAATATAGAGCATACAGAATAAAATATCTTCAGAAAAGTAGTTACAAACTAAATAATATAAGATGAATTTACCTATTGTTTGATATAGAATTGATATGATAGTCATGAGCATGGGCATATACCCTTCGGCATCTAGCCATTAGGCTAATCTCGTTGCTAGTTATCTGAATAAAGTTTGAGTCAGTATCGTATGTAATAAAACAAGCAGTTCACCAATTGACAACACTAACCGTTATCCAACACAAAATGTTTTTTTTCCATTACTAATTAAAAGAAATTTTGGAGAAGTTGTACACTTGAGGTGGTAATGTCTAAAAATCGTATGAACCTAAGCTAATTATACAGATTATTAACCCACACCTAGCTCTCAGTTGCAGATTTAAGCCCAAAACTAATTCATCAATATAATGCACTTTATATAAGGAAAGACTTTGCAAGATCGGCTCAGGATCCCCCAAGTCTTTTCATAAGCTGAAATTCAACTTTCTAAATGTCGACACATGGTTTAAGATATGATAAAAAAGGCAAAATTGATCACACACAAGAATAACGTGGGGCATTAAAAGTTGCTGTACACCTATTCTAAATTTTTAATCAAGGGACGGAGAACGGACTGGGCTAAGTACAACTACCCTTGGTAAACGTAGTGATGGAATGCCCCCAGGTGGAATGAAAAATTCATTGCTCAGAGAACTAGATGATTTGTCCAGACATCCACCATTTGCAAGATATGGTTTAGGGCTACTAGCATTACTTGAACTAGCAACACTTCCATTTGCTACAGCTTTTAGAGGGTCCAAATTCATGTCAGAAATCTTCTTGACCTTCTTTTCCT
Organism: Mangifera indica; assembly: GCF_011075055.1. Taxonomy (NCBI): domain Eukaryota; kingdom Viridiplantae; phylum Streptophyta; class Magnoliopsida; order Sapindales; family Anacardiaceae; genus Mangifera; species Mangifera indica. The sequence continues at coordinate 7,967,171 of NC_058142.1, forward strand.
GTACCTGCTCAACTCAGATAGATATTGCTAATAAATAAGATGTAGGGCATAGGCATGCATTTACAAGTGTCAAAATATAAATGCTTGAAAAATGACAAACAAAAGAAAATGATAAATGAATGCAAAATCCTAGTTATAACAAAAGCTGGTGAGAATGAACAAAATTGAAGATGATATCCTACTTGGTATTAACTATTCCTACCACTGGACATCCAGTAGCCTGAAGCTTCACGACATGGATATTAACATAAAGCAATGATTTATAATAGTAACCCAGTCTAGCAAGATTCATCATGCAAACTTCCCTACAGCTTATAAACCTATTTCATCCAATTTTTCACGCACTGATACAATACCCTTCATAAAGTCTAACATCACATTTTATGCAAGTAACTTCACTCATGTTAAAATACTTTCACAGAAAACTAAAACAATTTTGATATACAAGTGAATGTGCTGACTGCAAAGGAATCAAAAGAATGTTGTCTTCTACCACCGTAAATATTAAAGTACAAAAGCTTTCAATTGTGCAGTTGACTATTTATAAAACTTAGAATCCCCCCAAAAGAACAAGCCCCAGAGCAAGCAAAGATATAATGCAAGTTGCCCTTATGTAAAAGGCTCCCAGTGCATGCAAGTTATATTAACTTGAAACAATATGACCATAGATAGCAGATAATGCAAAAATGAGAAGTTGTCAAATTAGATATTCAAGTAGAAAATTATATGTACTGCTTCTATTATAAATATCATATGTGAATATGCAGACACAGAAAGGGGGTGGTTTTGGACATCATATTCTACTTGTTATTAACGAAATGTCATCTTCAGCACAATCTATAAACAAATTGGGAAAAGATATAGAAATGAAAAAGGCAAGAGAACGACAAGAGAAGTAGTTTTTGCAGATATAGAACCATCCTCCTTACCTTCCAAAATTTGATGGTTTTATCATTAGTAGAAAGAAGAAACAGTGCACCATTGGCTGTTTGGCACCATCTAATTTTGTTGATTTTCTCCTCTATTTCCAAGCTCTTTAGATAGTCAAACTGACATTAAAAAGGCAGAGATAGTATGAGTACAAACAATTCAAACTCTTAATAGCAAACAGAGGATATGTATGAAATTGAAGCAAGAGTAACAACCCAAAAATGATACCTCAGGTTCATGGCTCTGAAACTCTGTTTTGTAACGAAACTCAGGATGCCTAGTTATTGGATAATCCATTCTCTCCAGATCCCTTCTGGATCCTCCATGCTACAAATTGCAGTATAAAAGATGTTATTTGTTGTGAGAAACAGCCAACAACAAGCCAATATAAAAAAATTATATTAAAAAGAAAGAAGCATGAATATGGAAGAAAGAACCCACATCCTTATTGTCTGTTCGCTCAAAGAGAACCACCCGCCCCCCACGGTCACCAGTAGCAAGATGATCGCCAGATTTGTCAAATTCAATTGCTGATATTATATCAACTGTAGAGACAAGGAAAGCAGCCATTTAGAGAAATCCCATCATACCTTCCAATAAAATAATGAAAATATAACTGCACTATGATAAGAGAAACATCATCATAATCCTCAGATCAAAATGATGAGTAAATATTTTCTTCTGTAGGAGACAGATTTGATTTACTAGAATATGCTAAAACTACAATTTCTCCCTTGAAGACTACTGATTACACTGCAAATACACCAACTACCTTTCCTAGGCCACAGTTATAACTTTTTGTTCATAAGCAAGACATATATACATAAATTTATTCTATATATAACTGAAGGTTTAAAACTTGACATGTCCACCAAATGTCTGCTTTGCTTCAATTGTCTCCATACAAATACATTGTGAATATATAATGACACCACAAAAGAGAGTCTGGCATATTTTTCCAGTTTGATAAACTAAATTATTTAAAAACTAATACGCACTATATCAAGAGCATCTGCTCTGAGCATTGCACGGTTCCTCCGGGTAATCGGTGTTCAGTCTCCACAAATTCCCACCAGAAGCTATAACATGACAGTGAACAACAATTTCCATCTCCTTTGATTATTCAATAATTCTACTTAAAAAATACTTTCTAATGCCACAATCCATGGAAAAAGAAAAATTATGGAGACTTGACAACAGTGCATAAGTACATGCAGGAAGAAAATCATCAACTTGAATTGCATTCATCATCTACTTTCTTGAGCACAGGTCTTCAACTCTTAAATGGTTTAACATAGCTATCACAGAAAATAAGCTAACTTATGGTTTTTATCAGAACCCATCAGATGCCAACCATGGGTCTTAAAGTTTACATTTTAGTCTAAACGGTAAAAGCCCTTTGCCATCAACCAAGGGTCAAGCATTCAGATCCCAGAGCAACTAATTAAGATAGAGTAGTGCTATGTGCACAAATAACATCATGTCATCATGTGATTGAACAGTTGAAAATTAAAAATAAAACAACACTCAATCATATAGTGACACATCGTTGTTTACACACAAAGTTGTGCACATAGTATTATTGATTAAAATATAGGGTATTCAACCTAAATAATCTCGTCATTAATGTCTTCTAGGGCTATATCCTCCAATGAAATCTGGAATCATAGTCTTGACTTAATACTTGAGCCATGATTGTTTTGGTAATTGTGATATTGTTCAAGCTCCTGGATCAAATCTTGTAACCATTCCTTTTGGTGCCCCATTGTCATTGACTTCTATTCCACATTACTTTAGATTGCTTCTATCGTCTTTTCCTTGGTGATGTCGCAACCAGATTAGAATCCTCATTCTTGTCTAAGTACTAGATGATGAAACCCCCTTATATTGATTCCACCACTGAAAGAGATATAACATAACACATAATTCCTGAAACTCATATGCAGATTCTCCACAGGTGAATGCTAATCAAATCAACATAGAACATAGACACAGGCTGATAAATTATGTCAGTAGATTGCAGCAGAAGTTATCGCTCCTAGACATGTATGATATCAAGACCAGAAATGACTAATCAACACGTCAGTCCCAACTTCCACAGCAATGCGACAAGTTTCATAAAATGAGCTCACTCATTGATTTCCACATAGTGGTTAATAAACACTCAACCCAAAGTAATCCGGGTTTAAGCCTTTCTTAACATGAATTGAGTTCAGTTATTTAACTACCAAAATATAAAACAAACCAACCACTTACAAGAACTACAACCTCAGAAGCAATGTACATATCCCTGAACCTGAATAATTACAACAGATGACAGCTACTTAGCTGGTAATACATTCACCATTACATAACTAACTTGAAATAGAATCCCCAAGCATTAAACGCGGAAAAAAGAACTTTCTCCCATGTACCTAGTTGGTTCTATGCATCACCAATAGTTGCATAGCCAAAAGAGAAATATCAACATATTATCTTCATTATAAATCAAGCTAACAAAATATGCTTAAACCCATATCGCAATTTCGTCATAATTCCAAAAAATTCACAACTTGATGCACGCAATACAGTCTCAATGCATCAATTAACAAAACCAAACAAGATCTAAAACATAGCTAATAACTTCGACTTACAAAAATAAAGTGCATGCATTTCACTTCAACAGAATATGATTAAAAAAAAAAGCCACACATCTAAACCCCGATTACTCAATACCCACGATCCGTTTTAGATCCAAAATCAAACCCTAACTGCATCTAACACAAGCAAAACCTAATAGATCCAAAACACATAACGACACCAACACCAAAAAACCAAATAAAATAAAACAATAGAATGAAAAAATTTACCTTCTTGGACTTCTTCCCCTGCGGTTCGCTCACCGAAGACCTGAGAGAACTTCCACTCCAACGGCTGCGGTGGAGCAGCCGTGCGAACCTCTTCACCGCCATTCATTTCTCCCTTTTGTCCCTTGTTGTTGACCCCAAGTAACCAAAATCAACGGCCAAAGCAAATCAGCAAACCCAAGATCGCATCATTATAGAGCCAATGAGATTCCGATTCCCAATTCAACCATTGAACACAACACAACTCAAAACCGAAACAAAAACCAAACTTTATTATTATTATTATTATGTTTTTGTTGTGCGTTGGTTTTTGTTTCTCTCTCTAGAAAATTAAAAAATAAAACAAACAAAATAAAATGCTTCTTGTCTCGGTTTCTCTCACTAAATTTTTATTTTTATTTATTTATAAAATTTAGAATTTTGGTTTTATTATTATTTTTATTATTTTCAAAGGATTAAAACGTTCTTTGGTTCTTTCTTTCTTTTCACCTTTGCGTTTGTGTGTTTCTATCAATAATGGAACTTCTGGATCTGTTATAGAATGACAGGTGTTGAGATTGCCTGTTGTGACAGACGGGTTTGATTAGTTAGTTGGTGGTGATGTGGCAAGTTATGGAAGTTGGATGTATAAAAGTAATATTAAAGGAATTTAATAAAAAATACTAAAATTAAAGGGACCTATAGAAAACAACCAACTTTTTGAAAGACATTCGGATTATCCCAAAACAGAAAATTTAATACATTAATACTCTCACACTTTTTTTATATAACTATAAAATTATGTGTATAATACAGATTTAAGTATCGATAATGATATAATGATATAATTTTAAATTTAAAAAAATAATATTTAATCATATTATAACATATCATCTTTGATATTTAAATTGATATTTATTATATAAATTTAATGTTTTATACAAAACAACATTATCAACAAATCGCACAAACTTCAAAAATCTATATTTTCATGTTTCTACGCAAATTCTAACATCGTGGTTTCGAATTCAAGGAAGAAAATTTATTATATCAAATATTTATGCAAATATTAGTTTAATTTTTCATTTATTTGATTATTGTATATTATTTTTTGGTGTATTGAATTTATTTGATAAGTACCAGAGTGTATTTTAAAATCAAGAATGATAGAAATTCCTGGTAATTTTTTTTTTTTTGGGGTAAAAAAATGTAGGGTTTTTTTATATTTAACCACGCTGTGGCTTTTAATATTTTACCATGTAGGAGGATTTATTGACAACTTATCATGTAGGGGATAACTTATGTTTGACCATGTACAAGTGAACAAGTATTTTACTACGAGGGTTAAATTGATATTTTACCATGTGAGTGGTTGAAATGATATTTTTCAACTTTCATATCAAATTTTTTTAACGTATATTTGTATATTCAGATATACAATTTCTCATTATTTTAGTTATGAAATACTTATAGGAAACTTCGATATGGATGTAAAGGAATATATTATCATGCGGGAAGTAAATAATATTTTATCATGTTAGGGGTAATGCAATATTTTCCAACATTTGTGCTAACTTTTTTTAATATTATACTTATACATTTAGTTAAGAAATTTTTTGTTACTCTAATTACAAAATAATATATAAAAAAAAATCTATATGAGTTTAAATTGATATTTGACGATTTAAGGGGTAAACTAATATTTTTATCAGATAGGGTGTAAATTGATATTTTATCATGAGAGGTAAATCGAAACTTTTAATTCTAAACCCTAAACTCTAAACTCAAAACTCTAAATCCTTAAATCTTAAACTCATAAATAGGACTATCAAACAAGTTAGCTTCGAGGCTTGTGAAAATATTTTAGGCCTTAGATTTTTTTTTTGTTGCCCATTTTGCTATAATTTTTCAGGTTTTGAGCCTGTTTTGGGCCAATTTTATAATTTTAGATATTTTATAAGATGACTATGAATAATTATCTATCTACCATGAATGTACATTCATTGTTTCTCTTATGTATGATTGTCCATTACTTGTGAATAAGCATGCACTGACTCAACATGAATATTCATAACTTCTTTTTTCACAGTCTTTCGTGCCCAATCATTTGTCTTGCTTGAACGACCATACATCCTTAACACCATGAACAGTTCTTCTCTTTCACATTCATGACCATATATGACCTAAAGGACATAACCAGCTTTTTGCTAATATAAATGGGCATGCACTCTTTTGTATGGGTACTCATTGCATCCTAACTTATGTGTCACAAATGATGCATAAGTTCTATGTATGATCGTCTATTGAATACGACATTTCTATCCTAATTGGTGAATGATCATGTACATCTTGTACATTGCTTCCTAGAGGACACAATATCAATTTTATAAATGGATAAGTATGTTATGAAAAATAAGGCGTCGTGCTAGAACGTGCCTCTTTAAATAGAATTCAAATCAGCTTACTGTTGGAACAATTGTACATTCTTCATGAATGGTCATTCAACCTATTAAATTATTTGATGTTACATGATATTTATATCATCCACCTAACACAACACGAATAAGTGTGCAATTTTCATGTATGACCATTCAATAGGCCAAATTCTCAATTTTTCAACATTTAGTCATTTTCTCATTCATTAATGTCAAATATAACTCATAAATTCAAAAAGAACTAAAATGATTTTGCTACGTATTTGTGGGAGTTACACACAACAGAGCACGGGTGATGGTATTGTAGTCCAATAAATGTGTTTAGAGAAATATAGCTATGAAGTTTTGCTACTCACATGCCAAGGTGTCTGATCCCTTTCGTAATATAGTTTGAACGACACAGAGCATACGTTTAGAAAATATATTTTAAAAAGAAAAATGTTTTCACCATTATTTTTATATGCATAGCATATAGAGATTTATCCACAAAGTAGGATTTGGAGGTGCATCTAAAATGACCGAGAGAATTCTTAATGCACGTTTTATTATCAAAGTTCTAAGATAGAAGGTGTTCCCTAGATAACTAATTTTAAGTTAAGAAGCTCATGTCATCAAAGTTCGAAGACGGATGGTGTACCCCAAATGACCAAAGTCATGTGGAATGCAAGTGATTGAATGGAAAGGAACAAGATAGAAGTTGTGTAAGACACATTAAATTAAAAAAATAATACTAAATCATATTATAAAATATTATTATTTATACTTATTATTTATTGACATAATATTACTCTTTAAATTTATATATAAAACACGTATTAATTTAGCAATATTATTTTATCAATTTAAATACATAATTAATAATATTTTATATTATCATGTATGTATTCTCTACTATAAAAAATTAATATGAAAATTTTTATAGTTAAATTTTGAGAATAGACTCACAAAAGTATCTCAAAAAAGCTAAAAATTGATAGGGCTGCAATTGTCAAATATAATATAATATTTTAAAGGTTTTATTTTCAAAAGCAGAAAATCCAATCACAGTAAAAAGACAGCTCGGTTTTTAATATAATATATTTCTGATAATCATGGATTTAATTGATTTTAAATGAGCATACGGACGAAATTAGTCCCTTGTTTAGCAATCATTATTAAGCGAATAAATATATGAAAAGTCTTAATCAGCCCATAATTAAAAAAAAAAAGGGGGCCGAATGAGAATTTTTCACCCAAGGTTTTGATAAAATAACATAGTCTTACCATATATGTTTGAAAATTCTATTTGTCTGATAAATTTTTAAAAAATATATTATATTTTTATAAAATTGTTAAAAAGATAAAAAAATCTACTAGCTAAATAACACTTTATTCTTAAATTTTATTGGATAATTTTTTTGTATCTTTAATTTATATTATTTTCTATTAAAATAATAATAAAAATTTGTTAGTATAAATATAAATAAGGATGTTAATGACGTATAATTATATGTTTAAGATAAATTATATTTTTGAAAATATTATGAGTGTTAATTAAATTTTCAAGGGGGTTTTGAAAATTATAAACAGTTCAAGGGTGTTTCAAATTTTTAAAATTCTATTTTGTCCCTGAATTGTGAACAGTATTTGAGTGTTAATGTCATTTTTTGAAACTTATTAGGCAAAAATGGATATTTCCCTTATCTTTTTAAAAAATTATCTTGTTCACCTCATATATTTTTTTGAATATGTTATCATGTTACTAATTTATAATATAACATTTACATTTCTAATTTGTTGTGTTTTATTAAGTTCTTTAGAGTATAATTATCATTTTTGAAACTATTGATGGGTATATTAAAATTTTAAAATTTTGATAACACCCTTGAACCTTTTTGAATTTTTAAAAATCCCTTAATACTTTTCTAACAGTCCTAGCATTTTTAAAATTTATGATTAGGCCCCAAACATATGCTATATGTTATTGACACCCTTATTTAGACGTGTACTAGTAAATTTTTTATTATTTTTAATTGAAACTAACATAAATTAAGGTAAAAATTATTTTAAAAAAATTTGGGGGCAAAGATTATTTAGTTTGAGAGTTTTTTGTCTTTTAAATAATTTTATGAAAAAAATTAACATTTTTTTAACAAATTTCACAAGGGGGTGGATAATTAGCTTTTCCAACATAAAAGGTAAAAATCTGTATTTGATCCAACCTTAGGTAGGACATAGTGATTTGTCATTTAAAATAAAACGAAGAAAAAAGGCTACTGAAGATAAAAAATGAAGCCAGGAAGGAAATGAAGGAGATTAATTTTGAGTTTAATATTATATAATATTATCTAATTACTTAACGGTGAAGCTTTATGGGCCAAAGAACTATTTCCCACCCAAGAAATGCTACATTCCCAAGTTTCCCCCTTTTAACTTTGACAATCTCAAATACCTACCCATAAATAATTAAAATTAACGGAACCGTAACCCTTTAAGATTTTATCTCTTTTTGCCCCCTAAACTATAAAAACTAAAAGTTTCCCCTAGCCTAAGTTTTAAAAAATGACAATTTCCCCTTACAGTTTCGTTTTGAAATCTCCGACGTTATTTTCGATGCCATTGTCAGCGACCTCTGCCTCCCAAAGCTTACTCTCCCTCCGATTGTCTCTCTCCTCCCATTTGGACCCCCAATGGGCATCAGAGTAGTCGTGGAAGACGAATAATTTTATTGGGGAAGACGAAGCTCTTTGTCCTCCCAAACGAAGATGAAGCTGTCAGAAATAGACCTCTGGGAATGGGAGGAGAGAGACTACCAGAGGGAGAGTAAGCTTTGAGAGGGAGAGGTTGCCTGCAATGGCCCCAGGGATGACGCTAGAGGTTTCGAAACGAAACCCTAAGGGAAAACTGTCATTTTTTAAAATTTAGGCTTAGGAAAACTTTTAGTTTTTAAAGTTTAGGGGGGTAAAAAGAGATTATATTTTAGTTTATTTTTAATATTATAGATAAAATGACGATTTTATCTTTATTATCGTTAATTTTAACTGTTTATGAGTGAATATTTGAAAATATCAAAGTTAAAGAGGAAAAACTTAGGAATGCAACATACCTTGGGTAGGAAATAATCCTTTGACCAAGCTTTATAGTAAGCGAATTCATCTCACAAGTTTTGCACTGTTTTATGGGGTCTAGCCAAACACGGATTTAATCTGAATTATTTCGAGCTTATATGCCGATTCGATTTAGTTATGTTTGAATTGAGCTTGCATTTTGCATGGCATGACTTCTGCACATCAAGATTTGGTCTCATTAGGCTCACTCAGAACTAGGTTAAAGCCCAATGGACTTCGAGCCGTTGCCCAGAAATGAAGCCTGATGTTAGATGAGTCCTTTTTGGGGATTTTGGATGGATTAGACATAGAGGACGAAGGCAACCTCTAAATTGGTCTCATTTGTTGCCAAAGGCCCAAAACCTAGTTGGTATTTCTACATGTTTTAGGTAGTATTCGAGATATATATATTATCAATAAATAAATAGTTAATTAATTACACCAATGTGAAATTATCAATTACCCCCTTATGTTAGAAAAAATACAAAAAAGTTTCACCATGTGCATCACACATATCGAATAAAATACATGTATATGACAAATTTTATTTTTTAACATCTTTACACATTATTTATATGTTTAACCCCATTCCTTTATATATATATATCAAAAGAGCTTGAACAAACCCTATCACTGTGGCCTAACCTGGCCAGTCGAAACCTCGGGCAAACCCTAAATAAGCCCAAGGCTTAAGCTCGTTTTCCACTTGTATATGTATCGTTATACTTTGAAAAACACGTAGTGTAATTAATTTTTTTCTTTTAACTTTCGGATGTTATATTAAAATCAAGTAATGTAGCATATGTTATTGTTTACATTGATGCATATATATGGACATGAAAACTACCTACCATTTTGATAATTAAATAACCATCGAATCTTATATAGAAAGTTATATCACATGCATCTCTCTTGTTTTATATTGATTGTCTGTTTCTTCCTAATGCATCTCTTCCCATATACATCTTTCTTGAATTTTAAACATTTGTACAGAGATTGAGCAATTATATAAAGCAAACCCAATTTGTCTTCAATCAGGAAATGATTCCTCATATCTAGGTAATTAAATAATACATAGTTTATATATGTAGCCAGAGAGATATTGTCTCAGTGAGAAGTTTAAGCCTCACCAGACAATTGATCCCCAACCATGTGAGGCCTAATTTTTAAAATTAAAGACGAAAACTGAGATAGATTGAATCACAGAACCTGCCAAAAACAATGCTATAGAAATATTATTACAGTGCACACACTAAAGACTAAAGTCTCTTTTGGAAAATTAGCTATAGAAGAAAGTCTATTGTTAATTTGGCTTGCTAACTGAGCCTTTGGTTGGCTTCATATTGGTTGCTAGCTATCATCAACAACAATTTTAGCAATTTTGAGGGCATATAAATGAGGACTGATCTGTTGAATGTGACCTGATATAGATCCTGTCTGTGAATTAATGAATAAGGGAAACTAGTAAAGAACAAAAAATGTTCTCATGCTTTTGTGTTAGCACATGATGCCAAATGCTATTCCTTCCACTTCGACATAAAGCGTCATAAAGGAGTATTATAAATATTCTTGCAAGGGTTATGGTTTGATTAGGTTAGAATAAAATAGAGGCAAAAGACGAGTAAACTTATATGTATAAATAATAAGTATAAATTTAAGTATAATTATTGTATATTATCATATGGTTGAATATTATTTTATCTTTAATTCAAATTCATCTAATCATATGATGACATATTATCATTTATACTCAAGTTTATATTTATTATTTATGCATATAATTTTACTATTAAAAGATCACTTTATGTATAGAAATTTGTATATACAATTTGTTTAGGAGTAATGTTATATATTCATATTTTTTAGTAAACAAATGGGTATGCATATATCGTGTTATTATAAAAATTGAATATTATTTTATTATTAATTTAAAATTACTCGATTATAAATATATAATTTTATTATTTATTTAGATAAAATTACAAAATTGGGTTATTTCCATTTTGGGTATAGCCAGCCAAAGGCCAAAAAATGGGGCTGGCTTTCTTCAATTTTGGTTTTGTGAAGTAACCTAAAATCAGCGTGGTTTTCAATATGGCTATTCATTCCTTCACATGTAAGGCACAAACAATTATGAAGTCAAATAAGAATTGTCAGGTTATAAAAAATCCAGAAATCGATTAAGCAACCGTGATAAAAAATTGAACATAATTAGAGCGTATTTGAGTTTGTAAGGAGGACCAGTCACCCTATCTAATAGCTTCGGATAAGTTTGGCAGGCATTCTTTTATCATTAAGTAGCTGTTTATCTGCAAGTGGCTGAGATGCACAAAAAATCCAGGGGACAGACCAGCAATCGTGGACACAAAGCAAACAAGGCCAAAGCTCTCGTCAAATTTGGATGTGCACGTTATGCAGAATGCTGACAGATGTTGTTAACTACTTTGCAGATAAAATATTATTTAATATCTTGATTTGTGAAGCCTCCAGGCTTGATCCCCAGATAAAACCAACTACAAAATGGAAGAATTCCCTTCTGTATTTCGGTCTTGCTTGTGGCGTTTTCCATTCTTCTTCTGGTAGTTTGAGATAACCATTACACCATTGCTAATATTAATAAAGGTTCTCCATCCAAAAGAGATTTCTCTTTCGTAGGGAATAATTGAGACGTACTAGGTTCTGTATAATGTGACAATTGGGTATACGAGTACATGTTTTTCCCTGCTTTTTTCAGGGAGAAGATTGTGCTTTATTATTCAGTTTTGATATCAAGATATGGGAGAGTTCATGCTGTTAAGCATCAAACGTCTGATTTTCTCTTAAAGAAAATCAAACGGTATTGATGAAGTATAGGAAATCTTATACGTAAGAAGCTTTCAATGGAGATCGATGACTAAAAGATACCAATTATCAGAACTCAAGCGGCTTAATTTATATTCTTGAAGAAACATGAATCAAATCCTGCAAAGATTAGACGAGAATAACAACAAATTCAACTAGAAATCAAGGCCTAGCCATGCCTTTACTTTCCCAGTGGAGTAGGTAAAGCTGGCGGTTCGTACTACCGTAACGTGTTCAAATTATATTAGTTTGAATTTTGTGTTAAAAACTTTTAATTTTAACCTAGCTCAAATTAAAATTGTGTCAGAATTTTTAACCCCAAACCAACATTTAAATATTCGAGCTCACTTAACCTTACCTAAATTGATATGAAATTGTCTATTGTTTTTATTTTCCAAAGTGTTTTTACCTTTTTAATTTTTTCACGAAATTATCCGAGTCTACTATTAATAAAACACACAATATAATATTTTATCTTGTTTATAAATAGTTTAAGAACTACATACTAAGACCTTTAAAACACATCGATAATCTAATTAATCAAATCACATTTTTACTACTTAATAATAATATAAAATATTTAGATAAAAATAAATAATAATATGAGTAATTACAATTATATAAAGATACAGTTATATTCAATATATAAAGATTCTAACTATTATTGATATTGTCTTTTAATATTTTTTTTAATTCATCCCTAACAAATTCGATTAAAATAATATTTTTTCAAAATATTCTAATCGATTCAGATCGTATTAGATATTTTTGTGTGAACTCTAGTATCATCCCATTTAATTTTAAATTGTGTCAAGTTGACCTGAAATAAATTAAAATGTACTACCTTATGAGTAATGTAACAATTTCCCTTACTCTTTTAGGAAGAAGATTGTGCTTTATTATTCAAAACGTTTGATTTTCTCTTAGAGAAGATTATTCTTCTTGAAGAAACTCGAATCAAATCCTGTAAAGATTAGACGAGAATAACAACAAACTCAACAAGAAATCAAGGCCTAGCCATATCTTTACTGGTGGAGTATATTCGTTGCACCTTTATATCTAATAGCTATCAAAGTTGAATACAAATTAGGCCAAAAGAATATTTCCCTCCCAAGGTTTTCTGAAATGAAATTACCACTCATTAGGTTTCAAAAAGCCAGATTTTTTCCACTGGTCATCCACTTGCATTAGTAAATTCCATTAAGTGAAAGGGTAAGACAATCATTTTGCATAGAATTTTTATTTTGTTTTTTGCTTTTCAAAATGATAAATGTTTGAGGGTGAATTTGATTTTTTAAAATACCAGGGTGTCAATGAAAAATTTTAGGCCTTCTAGAAATTTAAAAAAATTAAGGATTTTTAAAATTTTTTTAAATTTTAATATCTCCTCAATAGTTTAAAAATTACAATTATATCCTAAAAAATTGACCAAAATATAATTACTTAAAATTGATTAGAGTTTTGATAATTTTAGAGATCGATTCCAAATGTTAAAACCAAAATATGTATTGAATATTACTAATATCATGATATACATCTCTAATTTATTGTTGAATATTTACCTTAATATGTTGTTATTTTTCTAAGATTTAACGATCTTATAAATTAAAATATACTTTTAAAAATTATTTTAAAAGAAGTATTTTTATTTTGATATGTCATAATATTAATACCTAATCATATTTAAAAAAAATGTTTATATTATATAAATAAATATATATTTGAGATATACCTTTAAATAATTAAATTATTTTAAATTAAAAATAAAAAAAAAAGGTCGAAATCATACGTGAGCTCATTTAGAGACTTTAAATTTTATTGGTTTTCGAGTTAGGCATATCCCATTAATAAATCATAACAAAATTCCGAGTTGTATTCTGCCAGGATTGGGCTCCTGTTAAAGTGCGATTACAAAAAAGCAAAGCAAAGGTCAGCAGCCACATAAAGTAGCAGGAATCAACACTGGAGGAGTTAACTGGATATTCCAAGAATATTAAATCCTGAAGAATATTCCTTTATTCCCGCGTTTCCTAATTGTTACAATCTTGACCCTTTTGACCCTTTTGACCCTTTGATCTCCTGACCACAGCCCACCAACAACTTTGGCAAAATCAAGGCCATCAAACCGGGTGGATAGCCCAGCATGAAATATATTTATGTATATGATATGTTATTATGTAATTAAATAATATTATTTTATTTTTAATTTAAAATAATATTATTAATATAAAATTTATGCTCATTGTTTTTATATAAAATTCCATTATAACATAAAGTTTTTTACTCATTGTTTTATTTAATGATAGCTTATTGGAAAAGTAATATTCCTTTGGCATAACCGTGATTCTTCAGGATTGCACCCACTTTTCTGAGTATAAATAGCCTTCTCAGTTTCCCCTGTAACCTACAAAAAATTGTTCGTTCTTGTCTTGTTTTGGCACCCTAGGATTCTCTTCTTTTCTCTCCAATTTGCAGTGAGATCTCCATGGCCGGCATTGTTGTAATCTTCGATTTTGACAAGACCATTATTGACGTCGACAGCGATAATTGGGTTGTTGATCACTTGGGAGCTACAGACTTGTTCAATCAGCTCCTCCCCACCATGCCCTGGAACTCTCTAATGGTCAGTGTAGCACTTTCACTTTCTGATAAATTTTGTTAGTTTTCTTTAATTTCTCCGCACGAAGTTTATACTTCTTGTTTGAATATTTCCAGGACAGGATGATGGATGAGCTTCATGCTCAAGGCAAGACCATTGAAGACATTGTTGAGGCTCTGAAACAGGTTCCTATTCATCCCAGGATTGTCCCTGCCATTAATGCAGTCCATGATTTAGGGTAATGAACGATCGTTAATTTTCCAATTCTTTAAGATAAATTTTGCATCTTTCAGAGGAAAAAAAAAAAAAAACTGACATTCATTTGTTATAATGGGATTTTTTTTTCAGATGTGATTTGAGGATTGTTAGTGATGCTAATCTGTTCTTCATTGAGACAATCTTGGAACATCTTGGGATCAGGGATTGTTTCTCTGAGATTAACACTAATCCCAGCTTTGTTGATGAAGAAGGGAGGCTCAGAATTTCCCCTTACCATGACTTCACCATTGCTGCTCATGGCTGCCATCTCTGCCCTCCAAATATGTGCAAGGTATTTGATTATTCAGTCAATTTTGATAATTTGTTGTCAGCTTATTGTCTTTTACGCATTAATTAAAAAGAAAATTTGACTTTGTCAACAGGGTTTGATTATTGAAAGGATCCAGGCTTCTTTATCCAAGGATGGCAGCAATAAGAAGATAATCTACCTGGGTGATGGCAGTGGTGATTACTGTCCAAGCTTGAAGCTTGTTGGGCGAGATCATGTGATGCCGAGGAAGAATTTCCCCGTTTGGGATCTGATTTGCCGGAATCCAATGGTCGTAAAGGCGGAGATTCATGGCTGGACCGATGGTGAAGAGCTTGAGAAGATTCTTCTAAGACTAATCAACTCAATTTCTGCTGAAGATAGCCATAGCAACTCTGCTCAATTGATTTCTGGAGAGTGCAAGTTGCAAATAATGTCAGCCGCTGCTGCACCTGAGGCCCTGCCACAAGCTGTCCCAGTCCCCCAATAATTATTTACAGAATAATTTTCATTTTAAGGCGGATGCAAATATGCTAGCAATGTGGCACAAAAAAGTGTAACATTGCCCATGTTACATGAGTCTTGTGACTTCTTGTAGTCAATTATGTCAGCCCACACAAATGATAAATAAAGCTAGACCCCAATTATGTCTCAGCATATAGAAATGATCACTAAGGTTAAAATAATTTATCTACGCATACATTTGATTAAAAAAATTGATGTACTAACACAAATATAATATTATTTAATAAATTATTAATATATTTAATAAAATTAATATATATAAATAATTATTATGTTTGGTTGGTACTAATTAAAAATATATTAAGTATTTTCACTTAAATACTCCTAAAAAATTCTTTTTAGTATAAATTAATATTATATTTGATTAAACTGACATGTGTTAAATATTTGTTTTGTGTATAATTTATAATATTTTTATTTTAATAATTTTAGGCTTTCTGATATTATTAAATTATTTTTAAAAATTGTTACCTCTTTGTCAATATATATTTATTTTTCTAAAATATTAATGATAGTTGTCATTTTAATTTAAAATGAGATTATTTTTTTTAAATTTAATAAATAAAAATAAAAATATAAGTATGTAATAAAATTATGATTATTTTACTAATCTTTAAGTATCTAATGTCAAAGTAATAATCAAATTATCTCAAACCAAACACCCCTCCAATTTATTAGGAATCTGAGAAAAATCCTCCCAATCAACTAAATTATGCAGTTTATATAGTCTTTTTCTTTTTTTGTTGTGGGATTGATTTCTTATCTTGAATTTGGTCGCCAAACTTTATAATATACACACTCAAATTTGGTTTGAAACCCACCAAATTCTTGAGTTCTATTATGGCATAAATGAAAATTTGGAACCAGTGAAAGCAAAGTTGTCAGTTTATTATCACCATCATCCACAGGTTCATGAACTGAAAAGATGTTGGTGGGCAAGAGGGCCCTTCGTGATGTCAAGCACAATGTGCATCCTATTCTTTTAAGCACATTGAATTGCTGGTATTTTTGTCACTTAGTTAATATAATTGCGTAGCTATCACCTTTTTTGATTCCTTCTTGAGGAGAAATGAAAGCCTCGAATTTACTTTGAAGTGGGACTTGTCTTCCTTATGGTGAAACAGTGACAGGGTATTCGAATATTGGAATACTTAAGAGAATGAAAACAATTACACTGTGGTCTTTAGTGACTAAGCAATTTAATTGTATTTGTTATATCATCATTTATTGACCATATTTTTAGCTCAACATTCTTGATATACAGTCTCTATTTTCTCTTTTGTGTTTGACCTAATTTCTTGTCTTCTAATCGTTAATTAACATAAGACAACCTCCAACCTAAACCTTCGAAACTCGAGATTATTGTTCTTTTTTAATGTTATAATGACAAAGACATGTATTATAATTAACCAAGACAAAAACATATACAAATCTCCCATATGACTATAAAAAATTGTGGGGAGCAAACTTTAGAGGTGGACATGTTTAGGATGTGAAAATGTCAAACAGACAAAGACAAGGTAAAATATTTGATAGTTCATATTAAAAAATATATTTATATATCTTTGTGCATGCATTGAAGGCCAAACGACTATTTCCCACCCAAGGTTTGATGTTTTCTCAAAAGTCCCCCCTTTAACTATGGAAACACCAAACACCCACCCATGGCCGGTTAGATTTAACCAAACCCTAACGGTGGTAGGGGTAAAATCGTCATTTTTGCTATAATATTAAAAATAAACTAAAATAGAATCTAATTTTGCCCTCCTAAACTTTAAAAACTAAAATTTTCCCCCAGCCTAAGTTTTAAAAAATGGCAGTTTCACCCTAGGGTTTGATTTTGAAATCTCCGGCGACCGTTCCGGCTCCATTGCCGACGGCCTCTCCCTCCCGAAGCAACCTCTCCTTCCGGCGAATGTTTTCCTCCCATTTGGAGGATCGATCGACGTCGGCTTGGCCTTGGGA
This sequence comes from Mangifera indica, assembly GCF_011075055.1. Taxonomy (NCBI): domain Eukaryota; kingdom Viridiplantae; phylum Streptophyta; class Magnoliopsida; order Sapindales; family Anacardiaceae; genus Mangifera; species Mangifera indica. Next base: position 7,984,903 of record NC_058142.1, read on the forward strand.
GATGAAAAACTTCGTCGGGGAAGACGAAGTTCTTCGTCTCCCCAGACGAAGCCGACGCCGTCGTCTTCGTCTGGGAAGACGGTCGTCTTCCCAGAGGTCCTCGGAGGTTTCAAAATCAAACCCTAGGGTGAAACTGCCATTTTTGAAAACTTAAGCTGGGGGAAAATTTTAGTTTTTAAAGTTTAGGGGGGCAAAAGGAGATAAAATTTTCAAGCGTTAGGGTTTGGTTAAATCTAACAGGCCATGGGTGGGTGTTTGGTGTTTCCATAGTTAAAGGGAGGACTTTTGAGAAAACATCAAACCTTGGGTGGGAAATAGTCGTTTGGCCTGCATTGAATTGCATTATTAGCTAAAGCTCCAGCTGTTTCCGAGAAATGTTACTGTAAATTAGGAAAAAAAACAAAAATCACTGGAGCCACCAAGGAGGACTCTTGTCAGCCAACAGGAATTGACATCCCATTTTGTATACAAGTCGATCATAAAGCTTGTGCCACCATAAACATTGAAATAATTTCACTAGTTTCTTCTGTTTACTATTTAATTTACTAGCCTCCGCGTATTTGAAACTTCAAACCATCTTCTTCAATTTACCATACCAGGTGCAATTTGCAGCTTTGGTTTTTGACCTTCAAATTCATGCCCAATAAAGTAAGATTTTGAATTGTGATATAAGGTAGCTAGATTGATCTCTATCATAAAAATAACAGCATCAGGGAATAGTGGAAAATTTTCTATCTTATCACTGTTATCATCCACATATTAAGTTTGAACATTTTGGATGGTAACTACATATGAAAATTCAATGATAAAAATTTGAACAATAGAAGTGATTTTGGAGTCTAAAAGTAGGCATCAAATTATATATAATATTCATGTCAATATATCATATTTGATAAAAATATTTAATAAACCTAGGATGAGTACATGACATTATATTTTCTAGGAAGCATCCGAGTTTATTTTTGGCCAAAAAGGTCCACAGTATTAAAGTGACTCATTCAAAATTCAGAAATGGCCTGCTCTCATGAATTCTTTAACCAACAGTAAATTGATCTTGATGAAATATTAGTCCCTTGGCATATTTCGAAAATCACAGCTGTTATTTTTACGTGACCTCCACATATACTTCCTATACCATTTACAAGATAAAAAACCCTCTTTCTTGTAATAACCTAAAAATAGTTTTTCTTAATCCAGAAATAGCAGGAATTTGGTGGATTTTGATTTTGATAAGCCACTGCGGTGATAACTGGGTGGTTGTTGAGTTAGGTGCCACTGAGGTGTTCAATCAACTCCTCCATACCTTGCCTTGGAACTCTCTCATGGTAATTAGTCCATAATATTGCATGCAAGATCTTGATTGGTTTCCTTCAAGACTCTGCTGAATTCATGTTATTTAATGCACAGAATCTGCAGGATAAAATGTTGGAAGAGCTTCATGATCAAGGCAAAACGATCGAGGATATTACAGAAGTTCTGAAGCTAACTCCTATACATTCCAGGATTATTCCAGCCATTAAGTCAGCTCCTGACTTGGAGTAATTAATTTTATATATAAATTATCTCTCTCTCTTTCAATTTGTTTGAGTTATGAGCTAAGTAATTTAACAAGTTCATTGATGAATAAACTAATTTGTGGTGGTGACTGTACAAATATGAGTAAAATTGTATTTATGTATATAATTTGCACAAGTACAATACAATCCAATAAGGAATCATAATCCTATAAAAATGGACTGATCGAATTACAATCAATCACAATCAAAATACAGAAATAAGTATATGCAATGAATCAAAACAAAACCAAATTGTATATTCACTTAACTCTTCCCAACAATTTTAGTGGGAGAGCACGAAGCTGCAATTAGAGACACAAATAATAGAGGTGCTTATATGATAAACCCTTGATAAAAATATCTGCAAGTTATTAAGAGACCAAAGGATCATGTTGCAGGCAAAGAACTCCACAAGCTACTAACTCAATTATGAAGCGCACATTGATGTTGATAAGTTAAGTGCAAACATGAAAAACAAGATTGGTGGTCATATAGAAAACAGACTTATTATCACAGAGCAAATATCAAAAAAGAGCAAAGAAAAATGTTGACTTCACACAAAAGATAATGGAACCATCAAACATCAATAATAACATGAACAAAGACTTGATACTTTAACTTAATTACTAGATTAGGATATAACAACTTGTTTCTTTACAATCTAACAAACAAGGTTACAACCAAGAAAAACATAATTTTTAGTAATAGATCGCCGAGTAGAAACATCGACAACTCAATCAACATAAAAATAAACCAAGAGATGAAGACTAAAGTCATGATGAAGTTGAAACCATTAAACATGGTGCCCCTAATGTACAAAAAATTGTGTTTCACTACACAAGTCTCTTTGAGTATAGCAGATAGTCACTGGACAATGTAATTCACAACAAAAATATGTAATATCAAGCCTAATAAGAGTAAGATACTGAAGGCCACAAATCATATTAAGAACTTGTGTAACTTTTTCAAAAATTAACCTGAATTTACCATATGGGAGAACAATACAAAAAAGCAAAATTTTCTAGACTGCTAAGACAACAGTATCAAAATCATGGAGAAAGATTATCTAGTATTTTGATAAACAATGGAGAGAGTCATGGTAACTTAGAAATGGTATATGTTTATTTTATTACATTGTCACTTTCTATTTTTAAGAAATTAATGCACACTCTTAATAAGAGGATAAATCAATTAAGAGATAGAAAAGATATCTCAAAAAGGTTATTGGTGTAATGATTCTAGGACTGATCAATAACTCAAATAGTTGGTCTAACTGAAATAAAGTTTTCTCATTATGAAAAAAATAAAGAAAGAAAGAAATGGTTGGTGATTTTCAAACGACAACCCGTTTTTATAATCCACGATTGTTACAAAACCAAATCAATTGACCAATTGGGTAAAGCTTCCCACTCGTCCAAAATTACCAGAAACTTCCATCTCTTTGGCCAAAATGCTAGAGCTTAAGATTCACCCAACGGGGATGATGACTTAGCTTGTGAAAATTAGGGGACTGGAAACCAACCCATGTTTTATATATTTTCTAAAAATCCAGAATTATATTCTATTATATTACATACATCTTTAGTTCTGTTCACAATAATTGATACATGCACATAGAACAGCCTTTGCAAAATACTTATACTATTCAAATACATTAATAACCTATAAAAATGCTAGCTATGTGACAACAATATCAATTGCTTAACTCTCTTTATTTTCTAATTATACTATCATCACTGCTGGTTGTCAGGTTTTGGTAGGAGTTTTTTTCCTGCAACTGGACTAGTACTCAGCTGCCAGCTTTGAAAAGGGATGAATTTGTCTCCATAAGCTTTGATGGTTCATTATATTCTAACAACTTCCCTGGAAATCATAAACCAACAGAACAATCAGCCAGAAGGTGTTTCTTATCAGTTTCAGTTGACTTTCTTAGAGGCATACAACACAACAACACTATTGATTATTGAAATGGAATGCCCAGTTCCTGTTACAATTTTGAGTTACGAAAAAATCCGATATCTCTTATTGACTCTTTCATACAATAGTTGATCAATACAATAGGTTTAAAACCTTTATCATTGATGTAAAAACATACATTTAAATATGCAATAAAGGAGATTGTGAGATAAATGAAACAATTTTATTTATTAAACAATTTTTTACACCATCTTTGAATGCATTGTAGTCTTAGGGCATGACCCCAACACTAGTTTCTCAATGATGTATTAGATACAAATGCCAATATGAATGGTCTTGCAAACTTGAAATGCATTTTTTTTTTTGGCTAGGGAGTTTAAAATGGAAGACTCTGGAATTGTAAATCAGATTTTCAAGATTGTGGTATTTGAAGATAGAAGTAATGGGAAAGCCTAGACAACTCAAGTTGTTTTGAAAGAATTTTGCAATGTTTCATATGCAGGATTTAAAACCAATTAGAATCTTATTAGACACAGATTCTCTTTTAAACATGCACTTACCATAAAAGTAGAGATCATTAAAATATAGTAAAGTGAATTTTTTGTTACTTGGAGGGCATTTCTAAGATTGTCAATGACATATAATTGTATGCTTAGGATAAATTATATTTTTGAAAATATTATGGGTAGTTAAAGTAATTTTTAAGGGGGTTTTGGTAATTAAAAAAAGTTCAGAGGTGTTTTAAAATTTTTAAAATTCCATTTTGCCCCTTGGTAGTTTTAAAAATGACAATTATACCCCTATAGAATTGAACAAAATGTAACAAAATAGTGGTTTAAATATTATATTACAAACTATTTGAACTATAAATAAAATTTTAAAATATACGAGAGTAAATATAATAATTTTTTTAACAATATAGAAAACATATATATTTTCCCCTAATAAGTTTTAGAAAATAAAATTTATACCCTCACAATTAAGTTACACATAAATATTAGGCCAAAGGACTATTTCCCATCTAAGGTATGTTGCATTCCCAAGTTTTCTCGTTTTAACTTTGATAATCTCAAATGCCCACCCATAAACAGTTAAAATTAATGGGATCTTAACTCCTTAAAATTTTATCTCTTTTTGCCTGTCTAAACTTTAAAAACTAAAAGTTTCCCCCAGCCTAAGTTTTAAAAAATGACAGTTTTTCCCTAGGGTTTCATTTTGAGATCTCCGACATCATTTCCGGCTCCATTGTCGATGACCTCTCCCTCCGATGGTCTCTCTCCTCCCATTTGGACATTCGATTAGCATCGGAGGAGCTGTGGAAGACGAAGAGCTTCATCGGGGAAGACAAAGTTCTTCGTCCTCCTAGATGAAGATGAAGCTATTGTCTTCGTCTGGGAAGACGATTGTCTTCCCAGAATAAGACCTCTGGGAAGATGACTGTCTTCCCAAACAAAGACTACAACTTCGTCTCCTTGAAGAAGCTCTTCTAATGCGGATCCGACATCCAAATGGAAGGAGAGAGACCGCCAGAGGGAGATAAAGCTTTGGGAGGGAGAGGTCACCGACAATGGAGCCGGAGATGATGCTGAAGATCTTGAAATGAAACCCTAGGGGGAAACTGTCATTTTTTAAAACTTAGGTTAGGGGAAACTTTTAGCTTTTAAAGTTTGGGGGGGGGGGGGGCAAAAAGAGATTATATTTTAATTTATTTTTAATATTATAGAAAAAATAATGATTTTACCCTTAGGGAGCGTTTGGTTCAAGTTATTGAATATTACCTTGATAATCTATCTTTTATTCCCTTGTTTGATTTATCAGTAATAAAAGAGTACAGTAATATTCTATTACCAATGCTGACGTGACAGGTAATATAGGTGGTAATCTGATTACCACCTTCATCTTAGGTATTTAAAGTTTACCAAAGTAATTTTAATTTTATTATAATTATATTATTATTTATTAATTTTTTGAGATAAAAATAAATTTATTTTTAATTAATATGATAAATAATATAAAAAATATTTAAAAATAATTATATTCAAGGGCATTTAAGTAATATAATTTACTAGTAATCTTTTATTATCTTTAACTAAACACAATAATTATTTATACCTACCAAATTTTATCAAACATAGTAATTATTTATATCCAGTAATCTTCTAAGTAATTTATCTTCAAGGTAATCTTTCTATTTTGGTAATAAAACATTACCCAAACCAAACGCCCTCTTACTACTACTAATTTTAACTACTTATGAATAGATATTTGAGGTTATCAAAATTAAAGAGGGGAAACTTGTGAATGCAGCATACCTTAGGTGGGAAATAGTCCTTTGGCCTAAATATTATTGTAATATTCTAAGCTTCAAGAAAGAATAATAGTTAACCTTTGTTATAATATTTAAACAAAAAGACATATTAGTGAAAACTAACGGTTAATTTTGACAAACCAGTGAAAAATGACTTTTTCAAATTTAAATTGTGGTAATATAAGTTTTCATCACAACTTAGGGCAAATATTATTTGGCCTAAAAATTTGACACTTAATTTTCGTAAATCTTTCCAATCAACCTAGCTTACTAACACTTTAATATAAAATAGGCCAAATAACTAGTTCCCACCCACAGCTTGATTAATAGCAATTTTTCATCTGTTAAGTTTGAAAAAATTATATTCTCATCCGACTATCAAAGTCATCTTCTAGTTTTAATAATTTAAGGGTATTTATGTAATTTTATTCAAATATTATATATTAGTATAATTGATTAAATCCTAAAAAATATTCCTTTATTCCCGCATTTCCGGATTCTGATGATCTTGGCTCTTTTGACCCTTTGATCTGCTGACCAAAACCCATCAACAACTTTGGTTAATCATTGTCACCAAATCGGATGAATAGCTAAACATATTTGTGCACGTGATATACTATTATATAATATAATAGTATTATTTTATTTATAATTTAAAATTATATAATTAGATATCATTATTTATATAAAATTTGTACTTATTATTTGTGAATAAAATTTTATTATAACATAAAGTTTTTTTACCCATTGTTTTATTTAATAAGAGCTTATTCTAGATTGATGAAGCCAAACTAGGTTTTTTACCTGTTTCACGTAATGTTCCTTCGGCATAACCGTGATTCTTCAGGATTGTGCCCACTTTTCTGAGTATAAATAGCCTTCTCAGTTTCCCCTGTCACCTATAAAAAATTGTTCGTCTAGAATTCTCTTCTTTTCTCTCCAATTTGCAGTAAAATCTCCATGGCCGGCATTGTTGTAATCTTCGATTTTGACAATACCATTATTGACGTCGACAGCGATAATTGGGTTGTTGATCACTTGGGAGCTACAGACTTGTTCAATCAGCTCCTCCCCACCATGCCCTGGAACTCTCTGATGGTCAGTGTAACACTTTCACTTTCTGATAAATTTTGTTAGTTTTCTTGAAATTCTCCGCACGAAGTTTATACTTCTTGTTTGAATATTTCCAGGACAGGATGATGGATGAGCTTCATGCTCAAGGCAAGACCATTGAAGACATTGTTGAGGCTCTGAAACAGGTTCCTATTCATCCCAGGATTGTCCCTGCCATTAATGCAGCCCATGATTTAGGGTAATGAACGATCGTTAATTTTCCAATTCTTGAAGATAAATTTTGCATCTTTCAGAGGAAAAATAACAAAAACTGACATTCATTTGTTATAATGGGATTTTTTTTTTCAGATGTGATTTGAGGATTGTTAGTGATGCTAATGTGTTCTTCATTGAGACAATCTTGGAACATCTTGGGATCAGGGATTGTTTCTCTGAGATTAACACTAATCCCAGCTTTGTTGATGAAGAAGGGAGGCTCAGAATCTCCCCTTACCATGACTTCGCCATTGCTGCTCATGGCTGCCATCTCTGCCCTCCAAATATGTGCAAGGCATTTGATTATTCAACCAATTTTGATAATTTGTTGTCAGCTTATTGTCTTTTGCGTATTAATTAAAAAGGAAATTTGACTTTGTCAACAGGGTTTGATTATTGAAAGGATCCAGGCTTCTTTATCCAAGGATGGAAGCGATAAGAAGATAATCTACCTGGGTGATGGCAGTGGTGATTACTGTCCAAGCTTGAAGCTTGTGGAGGGAGATCATGTGATGCCGAGGAAGAATTTCCCCGTTTGGGATCTGATTTGCCGGAATCCAATGGTCGTAAAGGCGGAGATTCATAGCTGGAGTGATGGTGAAGATCTTGAGAAGATTCTTCTAAGACTGGTCAACTCAATTTCAGCAGAAGATAGCAATAGCAATTCTGCTCAATTGATATCTGAAGACTGCAAGTTACAAATAATGTCACCTGCTGCTGCAAATGAGGCTCTGCCACAAGCTCTCCCAGTTCCCCAATAATTAATACAGGATAATTTTCATTTTAGGCGGATGCAAATATGATAGCTGAGTGGCACAAAAAAGTGTAACATTGCCTAAGTTACATGAGTCTTGTGACTTCTTGTTGTCAATTACGTCAGCCCATACAAATGGTGAAGGGAAAAGGATAATTTCCCACCCAAGTTTTGTTAAAATGATGTTTATATATCTATAACATATAAAAAAACTCAAATATCCATTCAAGTTTTAATTTATTAGAATACACCCATAAATTTTCCTTTAGCGTTAAGGAGTAAATTTGTCATTTTATGTGTAATATTAAAATAATTAAAATTATATCTCATTTTACTCCTCTTAGTTTGGAAAACTAAATTTTTTCCTAAATTAATTTTGAAAAATCCACTTTTTCCCCTAAAATTCAATGACTTTCTTCTGTAAACAGTTGACCAACAGTGGAGGAACATAACGGAGTCATCTAGAAGATGATCTTTGGACAACGACTATCGTCAAAGAATGATGATTGTTGTCCAAGGATGACGACTGTCACCTAGATCTGGACAATACTTCTTGTCTAGAATGGACAATAAACATCATCCAGTAAAGGACGATGAGCATCATCCAACAACCAACCATGTCAGTCGTTGGTGGCAAGAGGGAGGAGTAAAGAAAAGATTAGGGATTTGGAGAGGGGGGGGGGGGGGAAGTCACTTTTCAAAGTTTATGTATGAGGGTTAAATGTTAATTTTTAAAACCTGATAGAGAAAATAAGATAAAATTATATATATTTTTTAATATTATTGTTAAATAAAAGTTTTACTCTTGTATTTAATAGTAGTTTAGAAATTGGTGAGTGTTTAAGTTTTTCATCTGTTACGGATGTATTTTTAAGATTGAACTAAAACTTGAGTGGGAAATTGTCCTTTGCCCAATGGTAAATAAAGCTAAACCCCAATTATGTTTGGACATACAAATTAAAAACATTTATCTTTGGATTCATTTGATTATATTAGCACAAATATAAGGTTATTTAAAAGATTATTAGGTATAAATTATATAAATAATTATTACATTTGGTCGGTATTAATAAAAATATATTAAATATTATTTTACTTAAATACTTTGAAAAAATTATTATTAGTATAAATTAGTATTAGTTTGATTAAACTAACATGTGTTAACATTTGTTTTGTGTTTAATTTATAATATTTTTATTCTAATAATTTTAGGTTTTTTGATATTATTAAATTATAAAATTAATTAATTAAATTATTTTTATAAATTGCTTCCTCTTTGTCAATAGATATTTATTTTTCCAAAATATTAATGGTAATTGTCATTTTAATTGAAAATGAGATTATTTTTTAAAAAATTAATAAATAAAAGCAACATGCAAGCATTCAACAAAAGCCCACGAAATTCTTGAGCTTTATTATGGCAGAAATGACAATTTGGAAACAGTGAAAGGCTAAAAGCAATGTTATCAGTTTATTATCGTCATCCACAAGTTCATGAACTGGAAAGATATTGGTGGACAAAAGGCCATTAGTGTCAAGCACAACGTGTATCCTATACTGTTGAACATGTGGCTAAATTTAAGCCACTATTAAATTGCTGGTGTTGTTGTCACTTGGCTAACATTATAGAGTAGCTTTCACCATTTTTGTTGCCTTCTTGAGTAGAAATGAAAGCCTCAGATTTACTTTGAAATGGGACTTGTCTTCCTTATGGTGAAACAGTGACAGGGAATTCGAATATTGGAATATTTAAGAAAATGACAATTATTACAGTATGATCTTGACTAAGCAACTTATTTTGTCTTAATGCTATATTGACAAAGACATATATAATTAACCAAGACAAAAACATTTGCAAATCTCCCATTTGACTATAAAAAATTGTCCGAAACAGACTTCAGACGGGCATTGAATTATTAGCTAGAGCTCCAGCTGATTCTGAGAAATCCTACTTTAAATTTAAAAAAAAATAATAATAACGGATTAATGGAGCCATCAACAGGGACTCTTGTCGGCCAATTAACAAGAATTGACATCACATTTTGTATAGTCATAAAGCTTGTGCCACCATGACCATTGAAATAATTGCACTAGCGTCTTCTGTTTACTATTTAAATTTCCACTCGTCCGAAATTACCAGAAACTTCCAGCTGTTTGGCCAAAATGCTAAAGCTTAAGATTCATTCAACGGGGATGATGACTTAGCTTGTGAAAATTGAGGGACTGGAAATCAACCCATATTTTATATATCTTCTAAAAATCCAGAATCATATTCTATTACATTACATACATCTTTATTTCTGTTCACAATAACTGATACATGCACACTGAACAGCCTTTGCAAAATACTTGTACTATTCAAATACACAAATAACCTGTAAAAATGCTAGCTAAGTGACAACAATACCGATTGCTTAACTCTCGTTTATATTCTAATTATACTATCATCACTGCTGGTTGTCAGGTTTTGGTAGGAGTTTCCTTTCCTGCAACTGGACCAGTACTCAGCCACCAGCTTTGAAAAGGATGAATTTGTCTCCATAAGCTTTGATGGTTCATCATATTCTAACAATTTCCCTGGAAATCATAAACCAACACGTACAATCAACAAGAGGGGTGTTTCTAATCAGTTTCAGTTCCCTTTCATCTGATCCAATATTGTTAATGTTCCACGAATGTGATTCAAGTGAGAAATAGAGGCTTACCAAAAGAGAGGACCATGACCATGTCACTATCAATAACAGTTGGGACTCTGTGAGCTACTGTGATCATCGTGCAATTGACAAACTCCTGCCTAATAATTCTCTGTAAAATGGCATCTGTTGCAGAATCTATTGAAGCAGTAGCTTCATCTAGAACTAGAATTCTGTTTCTCTTCAGGAGGACTCTTCCAAGGCAAAACAGTTGGCGTTGCCCCACGCTCCAGTTTTCGCCTTCATCACTCACTGCATCCCAGCCATAATAATCACACATTCAGCTTGAGATACACACAGGAAATCAATACACAACTACAGTTGTTCTGAAATTAGCTTACCAGATGAATCTAGTTTGTTAGGCAGGCTGCTGATTGTTGCCTTGAGCTGACACTTCTCCAGAGCCTACAAATCAAAAGCATATCACAATGTGTGATTAATGGCTAATACATAAGAGACAAAGTCATTTTTTAAAATTATGAAATCAATAATATAAAGCTAGAGTCAGCTAGTGCACCTTCCATATTTCTTTGTCCGAATAGAGGCCTAGAGGATCCAAGTTGGTTCTAACACTACCTCGAAAAAGACTTGGTTCTTGAGGGATGATGCTGAGCTTCATTCTTAAATCTTTAAGACCAATTGAACAAATGTCAAGCCCATCTATCAGAATTGTACCACTTGCAGGCTCGACCAAACGAAACAAAGCACCTATAAGTGTGGTTTTGCCACTTCCAGTTCTTCCCACTACTCCTACCCTGGTGCCTTCACTAAATGTGCAGGTGATTCCCTTGAGTACCAATGGTGCATTAGGACGGTACCTAATCTGTAACCAAACAGCAGAAATAACAGTTAAATTGTAAGTGTATTCTTGCTTTAGTGATCAAAAGTGATATCCAGATGGCTCTTACTGGAAAATATTCGTGGTAAACATTACATTCATTAGGTAGCATACCTGCAGTTCCTGCAGTTCTATCCTGCCCTTAAAAGGCCATGAAGACGGTGGTCTCTTGTCTTCTACTATAGCTGGAGGCTCTGGTGGTAGGTGCATGAACTGTTTGATCCGTTCAACAGAAATAATGTAGTTTGCCAAGTAGCAGTACCATCGCGACATGAAAACTTGGGTGCCCGTTAGTGAAAGAGCATAAGAAAGAGAGAGTCCAACAAGCCCTGCAAAAGAAATTTGAGCCATACAAATCTTCCAAAAAATCTGGAAATTTATGATAGTGTTCACAACAATTTCAATGAAGTAATTTTACCTGGAGCTACATAGCCTTTAGGAATTAATACAAGGAGGAAAGCAGCAGTGAAGAGAGTAAAATTTTGAATTGCTTCTATTCTGAGAACTAGCCACTCCATGACAGCATTGGAATGGAAAAAAAGTATGGCATCTGTATCAACAAGCTTCAAGTAGTTCTGGAAAAATCTATCCACCATATTAAAGGCTCTTATTGTGATCACTCCAAGTGATGTCTCAGCTGTATAATTCATAACAGGAGCTTTCGTTGTTCCATTTATTCTGATTAGCTCCCTTGCAGTTGCTATGTAATACCCCTTCAGGAGAAAGAAAAAAAAAAAAAAAAGAAATTGAAATGAAATAGCTCAGTATTTGCCTCCATTCTGTGGAAGAGAAATTGCAGAAATCAAGAAGTAGGACTTGAATCCACCTGAATATATTTCACTGCAACCATAGCAAGAATGGCCACAATGAGAACTTGCCATGTTACAAAGGTCATAATTCCAATAATTGCTATCATTTCAACACCAGCAGCAGCCACAAAAATAATCGCAAACGGTATGTCAAAATCAAGGACACACAAATCTGATGAAGCCTGCAAAATAGGAATGTTGAGGTCTTCAAATGTTAATTTACAGTTAAATTACATTTTCGAAGAGTGTACTTGAGATTGTCTTACTCGGGTTAAAATCCGCCCAACAGGAGTAGAGTCGAAGAAAAGCATGGGAGCTTTAAATATCGAATTAGTGAAACCAGAGAAAAATGCTTTAGAAGCTTTTAGCCCCAGAAGTGCTGCAGATAATGATCTAAAATATACAAAAACAGCACTGGCTGTTGAGATGCCAGAGTAGACACCAATTAGAATGCCATTATTGATTTTAGGAAATTGAATGGCATATGCTAGCCAATAAGTTGAACCAGCCTGAAGAGCAACAAATCCAGCCTGAGCCAATAGGCCTAAACCTAAAAGAAGGGATCCTTTTGATACAAGGAGATAATCCAGGAATGGCTTCCATCCGACATCACCAGTCTCTTTTTCTTCTTCTTCTGTTAGTTGTACTCCTGGCAAACCCTTCACGGAAATCTCCCTCTCACTGTTTTCTTTAACAATGTGAGTCCCATTGGGCTCCTCTGCTCTAACCATCTTGTCTTTATCTTCCTTTGCAGCTCCTTCTTGTCCTCCATTATTCGCAGGATCTAATACTGTTATTGCATCTCTGTGTGCATTCACAAGTTGTTCAAATGCTGTACCAGCCAAAAAGAGCTCTTGATAGCTTCCTGACTGAATAACTTGTCCACCTTCCAGAACCTATGATCAAACAGGATCATTTAATTTAAATTAATAAAATTACATCAAATGAGTCACAGGAATTAGAGTTTGATTACCAGAATTTTATCAACTGAAGAGAGAAATTCCACTTGATGAGTCACTAGAATGACAGTTTTGCTTTCTAAAGCAGCCATGACACAATCCTGTAATCACATAACATGAGCAAATTGTTTCAATGCTTTAAAAGAGGCTTAAAAATGTGTTTTTCTTACATTGAATAGAGTTGCAGCGGTATGTGCATCAACTGCACTGAAAGGATCATCAAGGAGATAGATATCGGCATCATTATAGACAGCTCGAGCAAGTTGAATTCTCTGTTTTTGTCCTCCACTCATGTTAAGCCCTCTCTGACCTATTTCTGTGAGATCACCATGGTCAAAACTATTGATGTCTTTATCCAACGCGCATGCTTTTATAGCCTTATCATATCTGTCCTTGTCCATTGGCTTCCCATAGAGAACATTATCGCGAATGCTTCCACTTTGGATCCAAGAAGTTTGAGATACATATGCAATGGAGCCATATACATTAACCTGTTAAATGGCATCAAAACATTAAATTTAGTATCACAAACTTAGAGCATAATATATGCTTAAAATTGTTGTTTACAACTCACAGTTCCTGAAGTTTTGGGTATCTCTCCAAGTATGGCATACAAGAGAGATGATTTTCCAGCCCCAACTGACCCGCATACAGCAATTTTTTCCCCCCATTTCACTTCCAAATTTACATTTCTCAGAGTTGGAATGGGGAGCTCCGGATCCCAACTAAAATTGCCATCTTTTATAATTACACTTCTCTCTGAATTCTGCATTGAAATTCTACTTACATCATCATTTTTGAGTTCATCATCCAGCAGAACAGCATTAATCCTATCAAATGAAACCTTGACTTGGATCATCACAGAAAGAGCTTCGGGAATCATTCTGACAGGTTCTCCCATGCTCCTCAGTGAGGCAAGAACTGTGAAGATGGTGCTAGCATTCAGCGGTGCACTTCCAATCAGGGCACACCCCAAGAAGATAACCGAAGAAATGAGAGTTGGAGACATCCAATAAATGACTGTGCCATAAGCCTTTCTTAACTGAGATTCAGACAACCATTTAAATTCTCTTTCGCGGAGCGATTCAATCAAGTTCTTGAACTTCTCTTCCCATGACTGTAACTTTATAATTTTCATACTGTTTAGGATCTCAGAAGTGGCCCTCAGCCTCTCATCTTGAGCAACCATGAATTCTGATTGACACTTTTGCAGAATCTTTGCAAATGGCACATTAAGGAGTCCACAAATAAAAAGGGGGACTAAACCAGGAAGGGCACCAAGACCAACAACTCCGAAAAGGACAGCAATGGACAAAAAGAGTTGCAGAGAAAAACTCCACATTGAGTGGAACCACCAAGGAAATTCTCCCATTCGGTAGGCATCAACTGCAATATAATTTACAATTTCCCCAGTTGAATGCCTTCTCCTTCCGAAGCTAGAAAGCTTTAGTTGCTTCTGATAGACTGCCACCATTAAAGCTGATCTCATCCTCAATCCCGACCTCCTTGAATCAAAGTAACAATGCCTCTGAGACAGAGACTCAACAACCTTGGTGATTACAAGACACCCCACTATGGAGAGACCTTGGTGCAAATTTTCCTCACTGCGGTTGGAATAATTTACGAAAGCATAAACCAAAAGAGGAAGAACTACTACAGCAATTGTCCTGAGCAATGCACAGATTGCAATTAATATATTCTCCGTCCAGTAAACTTTTGTTATGGCTTGAAGGACCAAGTTCCCAGAATCGTTTGAGTTCTTCACTTTTACAAGGGAATCCCACACCTTAGCAAACTTTTGGTATGCTAAATTGGCTTCATCTTCAGGAACAAGAGATGGAATGTCTTCTAGAACTAATGGTTTTGAGTAACCCAAAGAAAGCAAAGGATTAATCCAAGAAAATGTCAATTTGCTAAAAAAACTAGCCCTGCCTAGAGCTGTTTGCTTTTTCTCAGCCCTTTCGCCTAATAGAGGCTCGGATAAACTCTTATCTTCTGTAAGTTGTGAAGCAAAATGACTGAAGTTTCTGAAAGCACAAAAGAGCAACAAAAGATTGATAGGCAATGACACTATATCAAATATCTGAATACTCTTTGTTCTTGATAAGATTTCAATGTTAAGAGCTGAAACCATTAAAGAAAATGACATCCACCAGAGAGAGATGAGAATGATGATCCATTTGGACCTTCTCACGAGCAAAGAGATTGCCAGGGAGGTCCAAATAAATCCTCTAACAATCTGAATCAACCAGCTCATATTATTAAAGTCTTCAGTTTTGGCTGCAAAATTCCACAAACCGTTACTGAAGTAAAATATGCTAACAAGAGCACAACAAATTGAAGCAACTACCGAAAGCCGGCCCCTTCTATTGCTCCCACTGCTGTGATGTTTTCTGATAGAACTTACAAGCAAAGACAGATAGAAAACACAAAGAAATACTACATTTATGAAGTCTATGATGGTTCTTTGAATGCAAAAAGAACCAACATCGAGTTCGCCTCCACAAATCCAAGAGAGCCTCTCTGAAAACTCATAAAAACACAGTTTTAGAAATTGCAGAAGAGAAAATCTATACTTGAACTAAAATATGATCGAAGAACAAGAAGAAAAGTGAAGAATGTCTAGATGATGGTATAAATGTATTCAATATGTATGTTCCATACATCAAATGTTCAAAAAGCTTGATCTTTTTCAAACAATTAGCCTGCAGTATTGCAACACAACAGAATTCTACAATCTTATATAACAAGAACCTCATAAAGAGATGTAGACTTTAAAAAAAAAAGATTCGTACAAATAACAAGAAGAAGAAAGCCTGAGAAGATACCAAGTGAGCTCCCCGAGAAAGCCATTGTTGCTTAAGTGACTTTGGTTTTTGCACCACTCAGTAGCCCAAGTAGATAAGATTCAACCAGAACTCACTTTGAATGAAGTGAAACCAGAGAAACTATGCCGGCAACTGATGCATTCAATAAATTATCAATGCTTACAACATATTGCCAACATTTTTGTTCATTCACCAGCTTTATATTTCAAGTTGGCAATTTTTTGTCCTTATATATCGAATGTCCAAGCCATTTCCCACCCAACTTTTGATGCATCCTCAAAATCCCACCCGTGGCAGTTCAATCCCACCCATGAGCCGTTAACGTTACGAGAATTTGTCTGAGTAAAGGGGCATTTTAGTAATCGTAAACATTATATTGTTAAAAGTGAACGAATAAAGAATTTGTTTATTAAACCAATAAAAATTAAGTGTGACAGTAGTAAAGGGGCATTTTAGTAATCGTAAACATTATATTGTTAAAAGTGAACGAATAAAGAATTTGTTTATTAAACCAATAAAAATTAAGTGTGACAGACTGTTATCTCGCACGCTATCTACCAAAGCATGACGTGTGGTGAAGTTTATGGAGGAAGGAAGCATTTTTGGCGAGTTGTAGCGAATTTGTCGGCGACTTGTTTTTGATGGATGGTGTGGTGAAACGAAATGAAGACACATGGGAGCAACAAAATAATTGCACTGATTTAAAAACAAAGAGGTGGTGCATTTTGCCGCACTTGGACGTAGCGCCTGTAGGAGAATTTAATGCGCAATGATTTTTCAAAATCAATGGCTCATATTGTTTAGATAGAAATCAACGGTCATGGAGAATTTCAGAATCGATAAGCCAATCAAATTTGGACACATGTAGGGGCATTTTTGTTATTTAATGGGTTTTGAATAAATATCAACGAAAAAAAGAATTTTTTATTCTTTGGAGAGCGAACAAAAAAATGACACATGGCTTGCTAATTCTAAATGCATTTTGAACAAAAGAAAGAGAACAAAGGTTTCATTTTGTTCTCAAACGATTGGGTTGCCTTATATGTTTTCTCTAAAATTTGAGCATCCTGTGAGTTCCAAAAACGGACAACGGTGAACCGCGACTGCCAAATGGCGATGACGACACTAACAACAATATCTTCAAGGGTGAATGAAGTAATGTTTCCACTAATGACAACGTGAAGGGTTTTCTATTGTTGGCTTTGAACCTATGACATCTACTTTTTAGATAGTGGTTTTTTGTGTTGTTTGAAGCAGCAATGACGACAAAGAGTACTCCAACCAAGGGCTATAGAAGTTCTTTGGCCTCAAGGTTTGATCTGTCCATATCTCCTTGTTTTGTGCACATTATTTCAACATTTAATCATTTAAGATTGTCTACTCTATTGGTAAAAAGGTTAAATGTGTTGATGTTAACAGATGTTTTTATGATTTTTTTGATATGTTGGTTTAGGGTTAATGCTAGGTTGATGTATTTTACATATATAGTAGGGTTAACAAATTTACTTGTGGGTTTTGCATGCTTTCATGCGTACTGTTGCTACAGTACTTACGGTTTGTTTTTCTTCACCGTATTCATTTATTTTTTTGTTGCTTCACATGAAAAATTGTGTAGTTCATGATGGGTTTTTTAGGGTTTATCGTGTATTTGTGGTTTTTATGTGCACTAATAAATCTGATGTTTTTAATTAACTGTTGATTGTAAATAAAACTTCTGATTAAGGTTTCTTTGTAGTTGAATATCCATTATTTGGTATATTAGTTTGACATCCAGAAGTGCAGTATTACTAGTGCAATAGGAAAAGGTAATACCTTCAGGTCTCCTAGTTTAATAATGCCTTGTATCAATAATGTTTAAATGTATGTTGTTTAACGTTTACTGATTTATTACTAAATGCATGTTTGCATGATAAATGCATTCTGTTTATATATTTGTAAACTATGAACATGCAAACAGTTTACATATTTGCATGTTGTTTATATGCTTACATATGTACTGTTAGATTAAATGAACATGTTTACTATTAATGAATGTTTGAAATGTTTGATAGTTGTGAATATCCATTATTTGGTATATTGGTTGGACATCCAAAAGTGCAATGTTACTGGCACGATAGGAAGGGGTAATACCTTTAGGTTTCTTGGTTTAACAACGATCTGTACCAATAATGTTTAAATGTATATTGTTTGATGTTTACTGATTCATTACTAAATGTATGTTTGCATGATAAATGCATTCTGTTTACATATTTGCAAACTGTGTACATGCAAATGGTTTACATATTTGCATGTTGTTCATATGCTTTCATGATATGTATAACATGCTTACATATGTACTATTAGATTAGATGAACATGCTTACTGTTAATAAATGTTTGAAATGTTTGATGGTTATGAATATGCATTATTTGGTATATTGGTTGGACATTTAGGAGTGCAGTGCTACTAGCGTGATAGGAAAGGGTAATACCTTCAGGTCTCCTAGTTTAACAACGCCCTATACCAATAATGTTTGCATAATAAATCACATAAACATTGTTTAAATTGTTTGACATGATGTGTTTAGATACATTCACTTGATATAAATTCATTTAATTAGGGATATGCCACATATAGGATGTTGCCCACGATATAGTTTAATTTACAATTTAATCCTTGTGATATTTAGTGTGAAATTAACAATGTTGATTCATATGAGTATAGTTACATTATCTTCATTAAAGACATAAAAAAATGTATAGCCAATGAAAATAAAATAATGGAGTTGTATCTAGATGAGAAAATAAATATTGAAGCAAAAAAGCTTAATAGAGTGGGGAGATATGTCATAAACAATGATAAAGATATGTGTTATATGTTTAAAGAGTATATTAAAGTTGGAGTGTAAAATATTGACATGTTTGTGGAATTCCTTCCCATTATGATAGTTGGAAATATAACCCATTTGCCACTTAAACAACAGTTTACACAACCCTCACAACAGCCTCCCCAACCTGAACAGTAGTCTGCCCAACCATCACAACCCTCACACCAACCTACACAACCACCTTTTTAACTTAAACAACAGTTTGCCCAACCATTACAACCTTTACACCAACCTGTACAACCCTCATAACAACCTTCTTAACCTAAATAGTAACCTATCGAACTACCACAACGCTCACACCAACCTGCATAACCTTCACAATAGCATCCCAACCTAAACAATAGCCTACCTAACCATCATAACCTTTACACCAACCTACACAATCCTCATGACAACCTCCCAACCTGAACACAACCTGCCCAACCACCACAACTCTCACACCAATCTACACAACCCTCACGATAGCCTCCCTAACCTGAACAATAGCTTGCCCAACCAGCATGACCCTTACACCAACCTCTACAACCTTCAAATAGTCTCCACAACAATGATCTAATTAGAGTAATGAATCTGATGAGTATTAAATAGAAATGTTTAATAATGAATATAGTGATGATGGTTGTCATTGGAACAATGCCTTCTATGAAGATGCATAATTTAATGATATTGATGATGATGTGAAAAATATAAATTAAAATAGAGTTGCAAAAGATGTAGACAATAAAAATGAAGAGACAGGTACATGTGTGAACTTAGAGTCTAGGGGTCTATCTAATTGTGAAAAAAGCAGTGGAGATGAAAATTCTAATTCATCAAGTTTTGAATATGATCTTGCTACAAGGTTGTCCAGGTTTATGAAGGGTAAAGCCTTTACATATAGTGCAGACAGGAAAATTAAGTGATTATACAATTCAAAGGGGCTTTCAGTTAAAAAAGATATATAATGAAAGAAAGGCGAATAAAATTAGTTTGTACAATAGAGGGTTGTCCGTTTCATCTTTATACAACCATGATGGTCGATCAATAGTCTTCCAAATAAGAATATACGAGCACACACACATACACACACTTGTTTGAGGGTTCATAATAACCTAGTAGTTAGTGCTTTTTAGATAGCTAAAAAGATAAAGAGCTTTATTCAATCGTAAACTAT
Source organism: Mangifera indica (assembly GCF_011075055.1). Taxonomy (NCBI): domain Eukaryota; kingdom Viridiplantae; phylum Streptophyta; class Magnoliopsida; order Sapindales; family Anacardiaceae; genus Mangifera; species Mangifera indica. The sequence continues at coordinate 8,004,913 of NC_058142.1, forward strand.
CAAACCTTTGACTGACCAATTGGAAATGAATCATTTTTTGAAGATTAACAACAAAAAAACTCTATAGGACTAGGAAACTTGCAACTAGGATGACACTAAATGGGCACTCTAACTCATTCAATTAGTTGTTTCAGTATTGTAACATTTTGTTGGTTAGTAATCCTGGTTCTAATTTGTTTTGAAAGTCATTAGGGAAGAAATCCCATCAAGTCCAAGATTTAATATGTTTTTTTATGAGCTTTGTAGCACAAAAAAAGGGATTTATTGAGAGATGTCATCATTTCGTAGGAGTAGATAGTTGTCATCTCAAAGGCCATTTTGGGGGAGTTATTCTGTCTGCTATTTCATTGGATGCCAATAATGGGATATTCCCATTGGTTATTTGTGTGCGTGAGGTTAAGAATAGTGACACATAAGGTATTTCATCATTTTATTATATGATTTTTTTGGGGGATGTCAAGCTTATCACTTTTATGAGTGATAAGCATAAAGGGTTAATAAATGCTTTAGAAACATAGTGGTCGAGTGCCAAAAGCAAATTCAGTTCAAGATATGTTTATGCAAACTTTAGGAAACATTTTCCTAAGATACGCATGAGGAACCTCTTTTGGGCTGTTTATAGAGCATCCAATAGGGTTGATTTCCAAGATGCATTAATAAAAGTATGGGAGGTTGATTAGACAACATATAAATGGATCATTAAAAATGAACTTGACTAGTGGTCTAGGTTTGGAATTGATACAAATGCCAAATCTGATCATATCACCAACAACATGAGTGAATCCTTCAATAGCTAGCTTAGAGAAGATAGAGAAATGTCAATTTTGAGTTTGTTGGAATTTTATCAGAAAAAGAGTAATAACAAGAATTCAAGGTAGGTTTAAGGCTGCGATAGAGTGGGTTACCCTATTGCCTCCACTGGTGTTGGCCAAGCTGAATAAGAATATTAAATCTATTAGAAATATGAGGATTTTCCATGCTGGTCTGATGGAGTTTGAAGTCATTGACATGTCTATTTTGCCAAGTAGAACATACACATTGGATATTTAAAAAAAAAACTGTGATTTTGGCCTATGGCAGATTTCTGGTGTCCCATGTTAGCATGCAGTGTGCTTCATACTGCATATGAATTTTTCTTCATTTGAATTATTTGTTGATGAGAAACTCAGAATTCCAGCATTCATGACAACATATTATGGAATAATTCATCTAATTGTAGATAAAAAGAATTGGCCAACCACCTCTAAAAGCAAGCTGTTCCCACCCCATGGATATCAAACCCTTGGCAGGCCAAGAAGAGCAAGAAGGAGAGACTCTAATGAAGGACCAAAGAGAAAAAAAATGTCCACCATCAAATGCAGTTTATGCAAGGAATTTGATCACAACAAAAGGTCATGCAAAAATAATTTTGCTAGTGCTAATAGAAGAAATCAAAAGGTAATTCTTATACATCATTTTTTATTATTTTATCATATCCTCTAGTCTTTTTATCCTTAATTAATTCTATTAATTTTTTGTTTTGTAAACAAAGAAAGACAATACCAACTATGACAACTCACTCAACAAGGGCAGAATTTACACAAACTTCTTCTAGCCAACCTTCACAATATGATATTAATGATCCAAGTATTTATGCAATAGAATACATCTTCAAACTCAATTTATTTATTTTTATATTTTTCCTTCTATCTGAAAGTTGATAAATGTTGTGCCAAGAAAGTTTCATTGTTGCAAATGTTTTTTTTCAGGGGTCTAATTCAAGTAGTTACATCAAACCTGTCTCTCTAGCCTTTCATGAAGAGTTTATTGCATTGGTTTTTTTTTGACAGAATTGAAAAATGTTAAGATAATTTCAGTTTTATTAATATGTAGTGCTCATAAATAGTTTTGGAGTAGAATTTTTTTTATTTTTGATATACTACTGTTGTTCAAAACCATTTATTGATGTATTGTTGATATTTTATCGTTGATAATTGTAGTTATAATGATATTTTGTTGGTTGTGTTGGTTTATTGCATTGGTTCCTGCTTATGTGGTTTTTGCACTAATAGGTTAAAATTTGGATTATGGAATTTAATTGATTCTGCATTTTTTTTTTCTAAAAGTTTATTGTTTTCCAGCATACCGTTTACAATTTGGTTTCTGCGTTGTTTGCATACTGATTATGCATTGATAACTGAAACTGTATTTTTATTGTTTCTAGATTTTGGTTTTTGCATTTTCAGTTTAGAATTTAAAGTGACATCTAAACAGCAAAATTATCCAAATATAACTATGCTTGTATCAACTAAAGCATTTAAAATGGTGTCTAAGCTTATGAACATGAACAAAACTAATTTCAGTCTTGCCTAGGCATAAAACATAAAAGTAGAAGTTAGGTTATTACATTCTAGGGGGTAAATTGATAATTTCAATCAAACCCTAATGTAAATTTATTGCACTAATTTTACAAATTAATTGAGAGGTATTTTTGTTATTTCATCTAATAAAGATAAAATGATCATTTTAACTCTATCTTAATAGATATCATCCACATTAACGGCCCATGAGCGCGAATAAAGGTTTTCAAACTATTGTGGATGGCATTTTGAGAAAACATCAAAAGTTGGTTGGGAAATAGTCCTTTACCCAAAACTGTAATTACAGCTGGCTGCTGCACCTCCAACCCCAGAATCAAGCAAAATTTTTTGGCTTTATGCAAAGTATTTCACCAAAAACATGTCCATTGAATACTTGCAGTCAAGACTTTGCCTTTTTAGCGATGCATATTCAAGTAAGCCTGTCAAATATGACACTGCTTACAAAAACAAGAATCCAACGAAGTAGATACCATTTGCTTCACATGGCATTTTGCAAGCTTCACGGATTTATTTTTAACATCATGTACATGCAGAAGCATATATAAAATAATATTATTCATTAAATGTAGCTGCCAATTTCAGTCCATTCAAAATCAACCAAGCCAGGCTCCTGGAAATTAATCTGAAACCATTGTTGCCTTATCTTGAGAGAGTTTTTATTTATATAAACCATTATAGTTTTTATTGTGAGAAAAAATGAAGAACCTACCAAAAATGTGAGCACCACCGTCAAATTAGGCTGTCATTGTGAGAAAAAAATGAAGAACTTAGCAAAAACGTGAGCACCATCGGCAAATTAAGCTGTCATTGTGACAAATGACTAAATTATGCATAACAATAATTAGTGGCCTTGTAATTTGGTTCATTTTGGACCATCAACTGATTCCTGAAAGGGGCAATCAACTGTCGGTTACAGCCAGCCATATCAACTTCAACCTGAAGCAGGCCATCATCAATGATGCAGCAGTTGCGTGTCAACCTCCTCTGCTCTGCAATAATTTATCCCCCAAAATTAGAATATTGAAAGAAATAAATTTTATCCACGCATCAAGAATTTTTTTTTTTTAAGCCAAGAGCCTTGTGGTAAATTTTGGACCAAACGATTTATTCTCACCCAAATATCTTCTTTTCACGAATTTTCATCTCCTCGTATTAAAAATTTTATTTATCTATTTATAAATAATTAATTTTTAAAACAATTTTATTATATTATATATAATAATAAAAATAAACTTAAATTTTATTTTTTAACTTCAAAAATTAACTATTTTTTTTTATAGACAAAGTTTTAAAATATAACTTTTTTTAGATTTTAGTTTTTAAATTCTAATACTATTTCTAGCACTATTGTCAATAATCTCTCTTTTCTGAAATTTTTTTCTCTACAATGATCTCTTTTTTTTATTTGAGTATTTAATCAATATCAAATGAAACTGAAGAAACAAAAAGCTTTACAGGGAAGATGATATTCTTTGTCTTTTTAGATGAAGGTCAAGGTCTCATTTAAAGACTCTTGGTTGTTTGTCATTGAAGTTCCTTGGCAGCTTCTTTTATGTTTTATAGCCTCCTGCAACCACATGTTCTCTTGCTCCGACAGCTGCCAATCAATGCGACTCCAAAAATTGTAGTGAAACAATTTTACTTGAAGCAGAATTTAACCAAAGTCTTGTGGTCTTAGTCATAAGAAAACAAATTAAAATTGATAAACGAGGAAGACGACAAAATAAAGCCATTCATTGCTGATTGTGGACCTCTTGCGAATTCGTAAGGCGTTATTGGCGGCAAATTATTATACACTTGACCGGAGATTTACGACAATCATTCGATTCGTTGAAAGAAAATTAATATTAAAAAGGAAAGCAACAGCAAATATTAAAGAAAGAAGACGCTGATGTTCAATGAATCAACTTTATTAATTCATTTGTTTATCTTCTGTTCAGTACCGATTAGATTGTCCCCGTACCGTGGTATGCACGTTTTCAAACTTATTATTATTATTAATTCCTTCTATTAATCCCAGGAAGTGCGAAAACTTATCCCTTGCCGCTCTTCTATCTTTCCAAAACATTTTCGTTTTTAAAATGCTTCAAAACTAGGATGAAAAATATTTTAGGGCGACTCATAAATATAAAAAGTTTAAAATTAATCTATTAAAAATTAATTTTACATCATTTTCTTTTATAAACTTTGTTATTTATAAACAATTTTTTATAGTTATATATTTCACATGTTTTTATTTTTTATATTTTTTAAAAAACGTGTTTTAATATTTTTATTTCTATATTTATATCTCTATTTCCGTGCTATATAGATTAAACCCTTTTATGTGATCTCATAATTATAAATACCACGTTTCATGTCATTAAAACTGTTCTTTCAGTAACATAGTGATCTAAACTGTCACATGGGATAGTTCTGATTATTAATGGGAGAACCCTAGATGTATCTATGGAAACGCACATGCATGAAATGAGTGACCACTCAATGTTTGCGCTTGCGTATGGGTCACAAGACAGCACTGAAATAGCCATCATCATTGAAGACTCATGCATGGCCACAGTTGGGTCGAACTTCTGTGGCAGTATGTATACAAATCACCACAATAATTCAGTTCATTGACCTAAATGGACCAGTAGTGTTTGTTGGTCAACAAGCAGAAATCTTCTGGTTGTTGTTGAAAGTTCGGTGGAGAAGGTTAGGTTGGACCGCTCCAGTGCCATAAACACGAGAAAAAATGTCATGATTAGGTTTCGACAATTTCTTGTGGCTGAAAATTTGGCCAGAATATTAGACTACAAAAGCACATATCATCTTTAAGATCATCATCTTAATTTCTTTTGAGGCTTGAAATATGATTCTAATCAAATATTATTTGACCATATAGTTTGGTTCAATTATATTTTGTCTTCTTGTAATAATCACAACCAAGCTTGGAGACGTCTCTAATTTTGTCCCAAAAAAAAGAAGAGTGGACAATCTCTCTAACATATTAAACCTATCGAGTTGAGTTTGTCATCTTTCAACTCAGATCAAATATTGTATGAGCCATTTTATTGAATCTCCCCATAAACAGATGGAATAATTTATGGTAAATGAATGGAGAAAGGTTTTTTTCTTGGATCAATGGATTTAAAGAAGTCCAAAGGATTATTTCACACTCTATATATGATGAAACTGTGAAGTAAAAAGAAATATTTAATGAAATTCTTTATAGTATTTAATTAAAAACCCTTGAAAATTATAAGAAGTTATTGCGACATTTATAATAATTAATGTTATAAGAATATTTAGTGATATTTTTAGTATGATATTAATATTGAAATCCACTAAAAAATATACTGATTTAAAAAAAATTAAAAATTGATTAACGTCATAAAAATATTTAGTAACATTTAGTTTATGATATTTATATTAAAACCACTAAAATTTATGGGAAGCTAAAAAATTTTAAACCTTGCATTATGATAAAATTTAGTGGCGATAATTTATTTACAGGCAGTTTGGACGTGTTAAAAAGTTCTACAGAATTAAGCACACTTAGTTGAACCGACAGCACCTTTAACAAGGAAACTTGATGGAACACAGTTAACAACATGAATGTCACATCTTTATGGCATCATTTGTTGCTAAATCATTCTCAATGCTTTCTTGGCTGGTCGAGAGTAGCTACTCAAGTCACATGGCCAAAGATGAAGACCTTTACAAGGTAAGAATCAATCTTTACAAGTTTTAATTTTCGATTCTTGTTTTTATAAAAAGATATTGAACAATTGAGTGGTCCGTGGGCCAATGTAGTCTTCTATTTATGTGAATAATTAACCATTTAATTTCTTTTAAAAATATAGTTTTAGTGTTCAAATTGGGGTTTAGAGCTTAAGCTATTTGTTGACCGCAAAATGATGTACATTGGTGGATTAGTTTTGGCTTAATTTGTCATTAAGATCCCAATTCAAAGCGGGAATATATCAACTTCAACCAACAAATGTATAATCATATATAATATTTCATGTATTAATAGAAGGATACTAATAAAGATTAATAGATAATATCATCATATGATTTAGCAATTTTGAATTACAGATAAATTAAACAGCTAGATTTTTTAATCGCATAACGATACATAAGTTTATTAGTATCTATTAATACTCATTTGTTTATACAAATAACATTACTTATAATTTTATAAGTTTGTTTTTAACCTATAAATGTAATATTTTTCCATGAAAACTTGATATTTAAGGTATTGTATTTGTTAATTTCTCCAATAATGCCTAATGTTTTTTTTATTTTTTCGAATGAGACTTATTTGGGAATATACTATACAGTACATATCAGTTGAAAGGAAAACGAGACATATGAGATTTGCTTTTTGGATGATAAGTAAACATTTTTAATGATATGTGAGGAATTAAATATAAATGAAAATTAATTTATTTTATCTTATGTATAATTTATTTTTTCTTTTTGCAATAAAAATACCCCATTATGATAGTTTTCTGCATAAACCCATATAAAAGAAATTTTAATTTAGTTGCAATTTTTTTTAAGGAAAACAATATTTGATATATAAACCTATACAAAAGAAATTTTGATTTAGTTACATATATTATTATTATTATTCGCAACAAGGAATAATATTTGGTAAAACTTAAACACTAAGCTTGTATAATTTGTCATTCTGATCACAGAGACCAGCATCCTACTTTAATACGAGCATATAACATAAGATGTTATTATGCATACTCAAGTGAATAATACAGACATTGGTATAAAGTGTTATTATGTGTATGTAAATCCATTTGTAAGAATTGTGGAGTTGAACTTGAGTTTTTTAACTGTATGAATGAGATTCTATATTTTAACTTCTTGTTTCACCCGTGCTAATATCATTATTTCAAAACATGTTTGCTTTCTCTACATGCAAGGTGAAGCTTCAACCTTTATGTCAAAAACACAAAATTCAACCTTTTGAGCACTCTTGATAGGTTAATCAATACAAGAGTGAAGCATAGCAACGGTACAATTGTGGAATCTATAAGAAGGGGCAGAGTGACGATTTGGACTAAAAAATGAACCAAAAATTTCAAATTGTTCTATTTATATTGATTTGGATCAAAATTTGTTGAATATAGCCCAAATGGTAAACAAGTGTTACTCATTATTTTTTTGAAGATAACCTTTGCATGATATATAATGCCAAAGATATTAAATAGTTAAAATTATGATGGTTAATTACAATTTCTCCTTTAATGATAATCCTATAAACCATCTTGTTTATGTCTAAAAAATTGATGATTCAATACTTTGGCATATGAGTTTTGGGCACTTTAATATGAGATCCCTAATATTTATGTAATTACATTGTTTGGTTAGAGATGTATCCGAAATTTATGTTAGTTGGTTCATATTGATCTATGTGGACCAATTAGGACAACCTTTTTAAGCCTAAATCTCTACTTATTGCTCTTTATAGATGATTTTACACTAGGATGACTTGGGTTCACGTATGAACCGACAAGTCTCAAGTTTTCTCAATCATTAAAAAGTTCAAGAGGTTAGTTGAGAATAAAAGTGGATGCAAGATCAAGACCACCATATTAGAAAGTGGAAATTAAAGAGTACAACTCAATTAAATTTGATATATTTTGTGAAGAAGATGGAACAATTACTATTCCCCTTTTTGGCTTAGTAATCTATGATATAACCTTGGGTGTTTTTGTATAGCCCTAAAGAACTGGGCAATGACTTGAATTTATTGACCAATAGAAATTAAAGGGTTGTATAAATAGTTATTGTTGAAACAAATTCTATGCACACTTATTAATTCGAAAAAGTATGCTTAATTTCCCGAATATTCTGAGACTATGGTGTTTAACTAATCGAAGATAATGTTGAATTGCATTAAGATATTGACATGTTGTTATTATCAATTTTTTTTTTAAAACTAAGTCAAGTTTACCTTGAAATTGTATGATAATAAAAAATAAATTATAACAAATAAAAAGGTTACAAAAAAATAGAGAGACAAAATTTTATCGTGGTTCGGCCATAAACCTAACCTACGTCCACGTTTCAAAGTTGTATAAGAACTTTGAAAATTCCACTATGAATTTTCAAATATAGCTTACATTTGATGCTACACACACCCAAAGCTCTCAAGCCTCTTGAAATCAAATAAACAATCTTTAATGACTTTTTACAGACAAAAAGAAAAGAAAAAGAAAAAGAAAAAGGGAAAGGGAAAAAAGAAAAGATAAAGAAAAAAGAATAACTTCTCATCCACAAAGATTGACAAACCCAGCACAAAGAATGATTCATCAATTTAATGCACTAAATTTCATTCAAAATAAATAAATAAATAAAAACATTTTGAAAATCATCAATGAAGCATTAATCATAGGCACATTCACGTCCACAATTTTGGCTTTGTTCCCATACACATGAATATCTTCAGGGTCCTTATGTTATGTGATATTAAAATGCAAATCTAATGGGAAAAAAGGAAACATAGTTTTATATAGATAATAGAAGCTCACCAACCGAATGCAAACTCAAAGAATGATCGCTACAAATAGTTTGATCGAATGCATTTTCCTTTGCCCTGTGACAATTTCGAATCTGTTAGTTGGCATTACTAGTAAGTTTTACATTATTTGAAGGCCAAAAGACTATTTCCCACCCAAGGTTTGATGCAAACCCAATTTTCCACTTGTTAACTATCGTAAATTCAAATACCCATTTATCTGTTAAATTTTACTATTATTGTCTGGGATAAAATCGTTATTTAAAAATTTTAATTACTCTAAAGTTTTAAAATATTTATGTTTGTCCCCTAACCTCATATTTCCTATATTTAAAAACTTATTCCCCCTCCCCCAAGTCTAGGGTTTTAAACTCTCATCTTTTTTCCCATTACAACCGTCTCCCAACTTTTTAAAACATTTCAATTTCACCATTTATCTCTCTCTCAATTTCCAGATCTAATATCTAGCGACCATCTATCATCTCCAACCACCAACTCTCTCCCTCCCAACCACTCTCCCTCCCTTTTTCAATCGTCTTCATCAGAGATAAAGATGGCTAGTCTTTTCTGATGAAGACTCATTCGATGAGTCTTTGTTTGAGACAAAGACAACAAGTCTTTTTTTGAAACAAAGACGATGAGTCTTCTTCTAAGACGAAGACCATTCGTCTTCGTTTAAGACAAAGATAGTCAAAGAGGGGAGGGAGAGTGGCCCAAAGAAAAAGGGAAGGCGGGATGGAGAGAGCTAGTAGCTGGAGACGGTGAATGATCGTCAGATATTAGATCTGAAAACCAAGAGAGAGATAAGGGTTGAAACTGAAATATTTTAGAAAGTTTGGGAGTTGGCTGTAATGAAAAAAAGGATGAGAGTTTAAACCCTTGAATTGGGGGGGGGGGGGGGGAGGGGAGAGGAAAAATCAGTTTTTAAACCTGAAAAATATGAGGTTAGAGGGCAAAAATAAATTTTTTAGAACTTTAGGGTAATTCTAAAATATGAGTATAAATAAAATTTTCTAAATGATGATTTTATCTCTAATAATAACAATGAAATTTAATAGATAGGTGAATATTTAGATTTTCAATAGTTAACAGATGAGAAATTAGATTTGTATCAAACCTTGGGTGGGAAATAGCCATTTGGCCTAATTTGAATGCTCAGTTAGTGCCCGAGGATATACAAAGAAGAAACTTACATGCTTTAGAAGAAAAAGGAAGAGGTATATAATTCATAAGAAGTAAAGTCACTGCTGAGGCTATCGGAGGAATTTGTCACACCTTGATCTGGTGGATGCAGAAGCTGAATAGTAAAAAATAAAAAACACAGTTTCAGGGCAGATAATTTTTAATTAACATGATGGAATAAAATAAACACATTACTTAATTACACATAAGGTAAAAGGAAATATTGATTGTAAATTAAGAAAAGAATTTACCTCAGGGTCGAGTTTTGGTACATCGGACAAGGAAAAACGCATTCCATTCACATATATGTGAGAATGAAATTGAATGAAAGGGATGTGAGAGACGTTGTACCAATCCTTTCCTGTCTCCTTTAGGTACTTCTCTTCTAGAAAGGAGCACTCATTGATAACTAATTTCTGCAGCGCTGGTCTTTGAAGAAGGTCGTCAGGCAATGCCACCAAATTGTGACATGAATGAAATTTCAAGGTCAGAAGATTTGGCATAACTCTTTTCTCCCATTTAACATCCCATTCTTCCCACTCTCTCATATCCTCAAACTCAAGATTTCTCAACTCTGGAAAGTTATTCACCGTAGAAGAAGCAGATGATACTGCTCCCAAAAATTCATTACCTGGTCTTTTCACATTCAGTATTTTTATAATGAGTGATTCCAGGGAGGGTAACTCTCCTAGAGGAGACAATGACTTCAATTTTGGGCATGAATCAATAACCAAGTAACGAAGACACGGCATGATTTTAACACTCTTACTCTTACTACTCCGACTCCATTTTAACTCCTCCCACGCTAACATGTTCCATAACTTGAGATACTTCAATTTTGGAAACGCAATTGAGGTATTTGGTGTGGATGAGCTAGTCACATCAGTATCTTTTCCAAAAAGTACGTTATCCACCTTTTTCACACTTTTCATATTGCATATAATCAAAGACTCAAGTGATGATAGTTTTCCTAACTCAGAGAAATCCTTAAATTCAAAGCAAGACAATAGCTTTAACATCCTCAACTTGCCTAATTTATCAATCCAATCTGAGGGCATAGTTTTGCCTGTGTAACACTGTATCACTAATTCCTCTATATTTGGAGGTAGGTCAAAGGTTTTAAAAATTCCTTCATCGTCATCATTTGTCCACCCATCAAATCTTAGACTTAAACCATAAAGATTTTTATAATCTGCAAGTTCTCCTTTCTTGATCTCACCATCTCTCACATATCCCAAACCTGTTATACTAAGAAACCCTTTAAGCTGCTTCAGATTTGCCAAACATTCAAAACTACCTTTCTCATTACTGCTACTATCGCTCACAACAAATTTCGTTAATGTTTGAAGACAGCTCAATCTTTCAATTCCTCTAGGCATGTAACTTATACAAGTTTTGTGGTTCATCAAATGCCTAAGGTTGACTAAATTTCCAATCTTGTTTGGTAGTTTTTGCAGGCCAGAACAGTTTCGCAGATCCAACGTTTGCAGATTATATAGCTCACACACTGTCTCTGGTAACTCTTCTAATTTTTTATTATGAGATAAATTAAGATATCTCAAATGCATCAATTTATTTATGTTTCTTGGAATTATCTTTATTGAACAATCACTCAAATCCAATGTTCTTAAACATGTCAATCGGTCAAACAATATGGATAAATCAACTCCAATCTTTTTGTTTTTTACAGCAAGGCTACGCAACTTGCTATAAGTATAAGAGACGTCAATGTTGTCAGCTAGTACCATTGCATGTCGAGCCTCTACATAAGGAACCTCTAACTGAGATTTTGAAGGACCATCATCTATTAAATTCAAACATTCTTTCTCCATAAGAAACTTAGCAAAGTCGTGCACTATATGGGGCATCTTGCATCTCATTATGCTTCCATCATAAACACTTCTTTCGAAATCATGAAAGAAATGACGCATAGCTAAGATTGCAAAATACTCTTCACCCACTAACTCTAAGTCTGCCCTCCCTGATACCTTAAGATAACCTTGGGCCATCCATAACCTAATCAAATTATCTTTATTTATGACAAAATCTTCTGGAAAGATGGCACAATAGGAAAAGCATTTTTTTAATTTGGAGGGTAACTCAATGTAACTCAACAATAAAGGGGTAGGAAACTCATTTTTTATCTTTTCTAATTCTGATAGCTCTCTATCGACACTTTCCCATTCTTGACTTTTCGTTTTTAAGCTTAATAGACTTCCTAAAATCATGACAGCAGAAGGAAGGCCATTGCAGCTTCCCAGCATATTTTCAAAAAGAGGACTCAAATGTTCAGACTCATCACAGGTCATAGTGGAAAACGCAACTTTACAAAGTAATGACCAAAATTCCACATCCAACTTCTTATCTTCACTATTTGATCTAGGAAACTGAGTTTGTCTAGATAATAACAATGAAGATTGCCATTCATTTCCTAGTAGGATCATCTTAGTGGTTCCCATAATTTTTGCACTCTTAATTGTAGATGTGGTCACCAAAATGCCACTCCCTTGAGAACCAGACAAAGCATGTTTAAATAGTTCCCAAGTTTTAGGAATCTCTATCCACACATCTTCTAACACAAGAAGAAACTTTTTTGACTCAACCCATTGACGAATCTCTCCTAACAAATTTTTTAAATTATCTATATTTGGTGCAACATCTTTTTTCAGATATGTAAGAATTGCTTTCGCAACCATAATCTCATCAAAAGTTTTAAGGACAGACACCCATATTATATTATGGAAACGATCTTTCACCTTATCATCATTAACAACTAATTGAGCCAGAGTTGTGTTTTCGATTCCTATCATCCCTACAATGGAAACTATCGGAATGGTTGAAACCTGACTGCTCCCATTCAACAAATAGTTTACTACTGCAGTCTTATCATAATCTTTTCCAACAACCTTTGGTAAATAGATGACAGGGCTACTCACTTCTTGTTCTACTTGTGTGCCCATTGTGGAACGGAAATTGAAATCATGTTGTTCCTTAACAATTTGATCGAGAGCTTTATTTATTTCTTTTATCCTAAAAAGAGCAGAAGTTTGACGCAGAAATACTTGCTTTGAACCAAAGCTTTGAGAAAAGACGTGGGAACGTACCTTTCTCCAAAGGTTGGAAGCATTTTCAACTTCCTTGAGTTGTAATTTTCGTGCTGTTGTCGTGTTCCACTCATCTAACACATCGTCAATGTCATAGCATATGCCCTGAAGCTTATTCAACCACTCATTAACGCCCCGGTCCACCACTTGTTTTTTCTCGGCATCTTCAAGCAGAACTCGAATGCCCGCCAGGTTTTCATTGAGCTTTTGTAATTCATTCGCACCCACGATTAATTTCATCTCTCCAATATTGGTTATTTGCTCCAAGGTTGTGGAAACAAGCGCTTCAGCCATAGTCAATCAAAGGAAGATGATATTTTAGAATGGTGTGGTCAGTAATGATGTGATTACAGGCTTCCCAATTCTTCCTTTATATACACGGTGATGGCTGGTTTGGAGTGGTGGTGTTAGTTAAAGGAAGGCAGTTCTCTCCAAGCAATTCCAAAATTCTTATCTTCTTGCATATTCAATTGCTTTGATAATCTTCAGGTTGTCTCCGCCAAGCAATTCCAAAATTCTATTCTTCGTAATTGCGCAAATGATGCCATCAAACACATGGTACCAGAGAGCCTAATGGATTTTCCATAGCAAATTGTAAGCCCATCGTCTTTCCTTTTAATAACAGTAACTTGATTTAAACTGAATCATTTTGAGATCGAAGGAATCATTCCAAGCAGGGTGAAACCCAAATTTAATTATAGGATTCACAATTATTGGATTAGGTAAATCTTTGATTTTAATATATATGTCATTGGTAAATTTGAAACCGATAATCACATGCTTAGACATCCCACCTTCATTGCTCAAAATACCTTTGAAAGTGAGTCTCATGTTGTTCATTAGTCTTCATAAGAACCTATGCACGAGAAACATAAAAAACTGAAGGGGCATTTAGTTGATGGTATTCAAAAAAGGGAAATTATAAAAAATGGTCAAAATACCCCTTCATTAAGCAAAAATACCCAAATTTATTATTTTTAAGTAAAAATATCCAAATTCTCTATTCCTAGCAAAAATGCCCATAGCTTTTTCTAAAGTATCAAAATTACCCTTTCTCTCATATATATAAACCCCCTTACTCACTAAATTCAACTCGAAAAAGACTATTCGTGGAAAATAAATATTGAGTTGGGGGGAAAAGTTACTTTTTTTTAAATTGCAGGGGCGCTAAAGATTAGAAAATTACTGTAGGGCAAAGGATAAATATTGGACCTGTTTGTAGAAAAAAATTTTCAGGGGGTAAATTGATATTTTTCATACCTAGGGTTTCTCGACGTGTAGTTTTCGAATTTTATATCCGTTTTTTCTGTTTTAGGGTTTTTCAATATGTAATTTTCGAAATTAAGATTTTTTTTCGATTTTTATGTTTTTTGGCACATTTTATGATGTAATGACGTAATTTCAGCTCAATATTTCGGTTTTTTCGTTTATAGGATATATCGATTCGTATTTTTCAGATTTTCGAATGATTTTTCGATTAATGACATTCTTACATATTTCAACTAATAGAGTTCGAATTTCAATTTCGTTTTTTCGAATTTCGCCGTTTTAGGATAAATCAAGTCTTTTTTCAAGATTTTCTAACGATTTTTCGATTATTCACATTCTATGACATTTCAACGTATAAAATTTGAATTTCATTTTCGTTTTTTCAAATTTCGCCATTTTATGATATATCAATTCTTATTTTCTAGATTTTTGAACGATTTTTCAATTGTTGATATTCTAGAGTATTTCAACGTTTAGAATTTGAATTTCAGTTTCATTTTTTCGAATTTCACTGTTTTAGGATATATCGGCTCGTATTTTGAAGATTTATAAATGATTTTTTGATTATTGACATTTTATAGTATTTTAAAGTATAGAATTTGAATTTCAGTTTCATTTTTTCGATTTTCGTCCTTTCAGGATATATCGATTCGTATTTTTAGATTTTTGGCTGATTTTTTCATTATTAACATTCTAGGGTATTTTAACGTATAGAATTCAAATTTCATTTCCGTTTTTTTGAATTTCACCTTTTTAAGATATATCGACTCGCATTTTTCAGATTTTCGAATGATTTTTTGATTGTTGACATTCAAGGGTATTTCAACATATAGAATTTGAATTTTATTTTCGTTTTTTTGAATTTCGCCATTTTATTATATATCGACTCATGTTTGATAGTAAGATCACTCAAATCACATATAAAATGAAATCAAATACATATTCATATATAATGATAGATAAAATACATCGTGCACATACGCACATAATGAAAAACGATAAATAAACAACGAGCTAACTAAATAAACACCCGTGAGCTACTCAATACAGTGAAAATACAACTGCGACGCTAAACGTCGACGCATGGAGGTAGACGACTCTCGGGGAAAATCAACACTCCGTAATAACACCAAACACTCAAAAAATTGTAACATAAAAATGTCACAGTCACCGGAGGCCTCCCCTTGCTGAGGGACATCTGTTGCTCGATATAGCGCGAAGGGATCACGTCGTGGAGTCTGCCCATAAGATGTCCAAAAGCTTGTCGCCTCTAATAATGAGAGTATGAATGCCATGTATGGTCGCATCCGCTGCTCTAGACACCCCATATTCCCCGAATATGATTCCTCCTAATCGTACACTGTAATCGACCACTCACAAAAATCTATAACCCCGGCCACCCAATGTACACAGTCGAAGTTTATAGGGATGTAAACATATAAACAGTGACAAAATACAATTAATTATAAACTAATTCAACGTAAAATGTTATGAAAATACATATATACTATACCTTATCGACCATCCCCCATGGTTTGTAAAACAATCCCGGGGTGTATGCTGCCTCAATCATCCTCGTGAAAAGTGTCAAAAACTCGAACTCCTCATATGGTGTGGTCTGCCAACTCTTCCAGGTTATCTCAATATAGCCTCCGAAGAATGTGTGGGCAGTTGTCCAGCACTATGAAAACAACCAAGAATCAACGAATCAAAAATCCATCATTTCGACCTTCAATTTCAACACAAATCAAATCTACATAAGCTATAACACAAAACTCTTCAACAAATTCAATAAAAACAACCAAGAATCAAAACATTTTAAGCATTGTTCAAAATCAAAACTCTAAAGTTTCAAACAGCAAAATCTCACTCAAATCTCAATAATATGAACAATAACTTAATTCAAACAAGATTACGAAAGATATACTAACCTTCTTCACTATTTTCGGTCATCGGAAAGCAAGAAAATCATCAAAAATCTACTTGACCATGGGATGACAGTGGGACAGTGGAGAGAGCGCGATTTTTCTTTGGATTTGCACAGTGACTGTGGCAGTTTTACCATAGAAAATATGAAAATTTGTCTTGTTTATATATAGGGGTAGTTTGGTCATTTCACAAATATTGGGCATTTTTGCTTGAACCTGGTTTTTTTGAACAATTTCGCTTAAACCCCCTTAATTTTGGCCTTTTATTATAATTTCCCTTCAAAAAATTTATTTTTCAATACTTATATTATTTTGTATAGTTTGTTTTGTAATAAAAGATTTTGATAATATTTTAGTAATTTGATTACTAGCTCATATATTACAATTCTATTATCACTTGTTAACTTTTTCGGCAAAATTACTCTTATTTTTAATTAATATAAAAAAAACATGAAAAATATTTTAAGATAATTATGATTAAAGATATTAAAATAAAATATTATTTTAATATTATTTTATTACGTCCAACTAAATTAAATATAATAATTATTTATAAATATCAATTTTTATCATAGTAATAATTTGTATCAAATTATTTTTTAGATAATTTATCTTTGTGATAATATTTTATTTTTAATAATAAAAATTATTGGAATGAAACAAACCCTAAAATTAAACTCACCCAAATTATGAACAACTTTGTCAACATTTAAAAAAGGGGTTGACACAACTTTATCACTATCTAAGAAAGGAATAATTTTTTAGACTCCGCGAAATTGATGTTACCCTAATAGTAACAAAACAAAAAAAAAATTCTTTAAACATCATTTAATATCGAATAACATTTTAAATTTAATAATTTTTTTTTCTAATTTTAAATTTAATTGGTTTTCTTGTTTTACACCATTTTCCCTTATGGAATTTAAATTAGATTTTTTTTTCACCTTTGCGCCTTAGTTTTCAAATTTGAACTTGTTTTCTCTCTTTTAGAATCATATTTATATTTACTTGGATATGTTTTTATAATGTTAGTATTCTATTTTCATCAAATAAACTAATATTTATTTTAATAACAAAGAAATTTTAAATTAAGAGGTTTTAAGTTTGTATTTTCAGTCCTATGATTTCAATTTTTACAAGGATACATTTATCTTTCAATGACAAGGTCATCCTTTCCTTTTAACTAGACTTAACAATTTGTATTGTCACGTCATGTTAATTTGAGTTTCGGATAAAAAATTCTCAACCCTAATCTCATCCAAATTAGAATTGTGTTGAAATCTTCTTGGTCATCCATCCTTTACAATGCTCAAGATTGTGTTTGCCTTTGTGTCTAGTCTAGTTCATCATTTGTAGGATCTTTCATCAATGTGTCATGTGTCTCTTCTTGGTAAAAAACACAACCTCCCTTTTTATACACTACTTAGAGTCCTCTCGAGCTAATTCACCTTGATGTATGGGTCCCACTTATCTCCTATCATTGTCCTCTTTTAAATTTTATTTATTTGTTGTTGATCATTTTAGTCAATATATATAGTTATACCTTATGTTTAGGAAATCTGATGCTACTATTGTCTTTACCAAATTTAAGTTAATGATAAAAAAATTTCTTTTTTATTCTATTCAAATTGGTGGTGAATTTTATAATAAACTATTTTGTTCCTTTCTTGAGTTACATGTTATAACACATCAATTGTGTTCTCCCTTCACTCTTGTCCAAAATAGTGTCATTAAAAGGAAACATCAAGACATAGTGGAAAAATGACATTGTCTTTTATCACAAGCTAACCCCTGCCTTTTGGGTGGAGACATTTTTGGCTGCAGTGTTTTTTATTAACATGTTGCCTGTACCATTGCTTAAGAATAAGATCCTTTTTGAAGTTCTTCTTCATCATCCGCAAACTTTTGGTTGTGCTTATTATCCACTACTCACCTCAACTGCTTCATATATTACAATAAAAGGAAAACCATTACAGGTTCTCACCATATTGCCATAAAGAGGACTCAAATGTTCACGTTTATCACAAGTCAGTGGAAAATGTAACTTTACTAAGTAATGACCAACATTCCACATCTAACATATGATCTTCACTAGTTGATCTAGGAAACTCAATTTGTCTAAACAATAACAATGAAGATTGCTATTAATTTTCTCGTAGAATCATCTTGGTGGTTCCCATAATTTTTGAACTCTTAATTGTAAATATGGTCATTAAAAAGCTACTCCCTTGAGTACCATACAAAGAATGTTTAAATAGTTCCCAAGTTTTAGAAATCTCTATCCACGCATCTTCTAAATTAAAAAGAAACTTATTTAACTCCAACCATTGACGAATCTCTCCTAACAAAGTCTCTAAATTATCTTGATCTAGTGAAACATCTTTTTTTAGAGATATAAGAAATTCTTTCACAACCATAATCTCATCAAAAGTTATAAGGATAAACACCAATATTATATCCTTGAAATGAGTTTTCACATTATCATCATTAACAACTAAATGAGCTAAAATTGTTTTTTCAATTCCTATCATCCCTACTAAGGAAACTATAGGAATGGTTTGGTGCATTATCAGTAAAGGAAGGCAGTTTTCTCCAAGCAATTCCCAAATTCTTTTTTTCTTGCATATTCAATTGCTTTGATGATACTTTAGGTTGTCTCCTCTAAGCAATTCCAAAATTCTTTTCTTCCTAATTGCATAAATGATGCCATCAAACACATTGTAACATAAAGTCCAAAGGATTTCCATAGCATATTGTAAGGCCCATTGTTTTTTTTTTTTAAATGAGAAATCTTTATTTGAGTCGGACTATTTTTTTTGGGTTGAACCGAAGACACAAAATAGGTGAAACTCTTAGTCTAATGACTGGCTCTACAATTATTATATCAAGTAAGTCTTTGATCTTGATATGTCATCAATAGATTTCAAATCCACAATCTCATGCTTGGACATCCCTTTTTACCATTCAAACTATCTTTGAAAGCGAGGCTCATATTGTTCATTGGTCTTCATAAGAACCTACAAGAAATATAAAAAACCTAAGGAGGCGTTTTGAGGGTATTCAAAGATTAATCTGGTAATCTATCTTTTATTACTAGTATTACTTTGTTTGGTTTGTCAAATAATAAAATATTTTAATAATCTTTTATTATCAATGGTGATATTGTATATAATATAAAAGGTAATCTGATTACCATATCCACTTTGAATATTAAAAAATTACTAATATAATCTTGATTTTATTAAAACTCTATTCTCACTTATTAATTGTTTAGAAAAAATAATCTCATTTTTAATTAATGTAACAAACTAAATGAAGAATATTTAAAATTATTATACTCGATATATTTAAGTAAAATAATATCTTAGTATTTGTTTATTGTATCCAACCTAATATAACAATTATTTATACTTACCAATTTTTTATCAAATATAATAATAATTTATGCCAAGTAATTTTTTAAATAATCTATTTTTATGATAACATTTTATTTTTATTGATAAAAAAATATTGAACCAAACACACCTTAAGAGTAAACTTAACTTAGGTGATGAACAACCTTATCAACATGTAAGAATGAGAATGATACAATCTTATCACCATTTAAGAAAGGAATAACATTTTAGAGTCCATCAAATTGATGTTACCTTATCAACATTTTGAATTAAGAATAAAATAACATTTAATCACATGATGATATATCATCTGTGTATCCATTTGTATATTTAAATCTATGTATGCAAAACATTGCTTTTTTACCTATTACATTTGATAAGGCAAAATCTAATGATAAAGTTATTGAACTAATAATGAAACATTTAATTTTAGTGTTTGATGACATATTATCTTACGTTAGATATGCATGTCATATAATAAGTTTAATAACACAAAATGGAATGCATTTAGCTAAAAATCAAATAAAAGCAATTAAATGTATCATCACTTATATTGATTGCATCATCTTTATCACGTCTACAAACATATCATCATATGTGTAAATAAATGAGATTAAGACGAAAAAAATTAAAAACTGAAGTTAAAACTAGATGTCACCTAGCAAGAATGTTTGCTCACAACATGGTGCAACAACCAGAGGTTTAAATAATGTTGGACCTCCAATTTGTAGACTAAAAGTGCATTATATTAGGCATAGAGAATGAGAATCAATTAGATGGGACCAAAAATCACTTTCCCATGCACAACCTAATCGACATTTTAGAATTACTCGGTCTCAAAGCCTAATCATGCATTACAAGCCAGCACAATAATTGTAAATTTTCAACTGTCCACAGCTCGTCATAGCTTGATTTAAGGCTTTAAGTTGTTTCGATATTTCCTTTTCTTTATATATAAAATAAGATCTATCATAATTTAAATTGTTTTTTTTCCTCTCATTCCCCTAGGTTATTCACCTTTCTCTATTGTGCTTCTTAAAGAAATCAATAAAGTGGAAAATACATAGAATTCAATAGGCCTTGCCAGCAGATCATACAAGGGAAAAAAGTGCAGGTGATTAGTAGGAGTGAAAAAAAAAAAAAAAAACAACCAATTAAACGAAATCGTCTATAATGTTGTCTTATGAATTCCTTTCGTGTCAGGAAGAACGGGGGTTTTGCAGCCATAAACAAATTTTTACCAAAAATCTTCTCTTTAGTTCTCTTATATCTAACTCTATTTAACAGTCTTTTCTGAATGGCAAAGATTGAAATCAATGAACATCTTACATTTCAAACATATTAAACTTAAGATTCCAGTGTAAGCTTTATTTTTTCATTTCACGTAGCAGAAGAGCAACTTTTAAGAATCACAACAAACATATCCCACCCACAGAGTATCTCATGCATGAAATTTATTGGTGAATTACAATGAAAATATTGATTGGAATTTTATACAAGGTAGAATTCCTCTTTTGCATTGTATTGTTCACTTAAGCCAAGATGTGCCATAAGAACGCTAACAAGAGTGAGCAACTGTCCGCCTTTCCAAAGCTGTTGACCGTGCTCTCTCCAACCACAATGACTTGCAGCATATGTTAACATTTCCACCCACACTTCACTTATCATCTCCCATTTTTTCTCAGAATCTGTTTCCTGTTGCAGTTCTCTCGCCAGCTCACATCCATCAGATAGTATAGACTGGGTTATTGGCCTTTTGCTGATTTTCTCGAGCAACTTCGTCGCAACCTCCTTTTCTTTCATGGCTACACTTTTTTCCTTTTTCAAAAATTGAATGAGCTGAGCACGAGTATCTTTATACCTTATCTCACCAATCCCTTGAGGTAGCATTGATGGACACAGGACTAGAAGATACAGCATGTAATCTGACAATTGCTTACTAATTTTGAGCTGTTTGTAAAGATTACCTGCACCTGGCCGGTGTTTGTCAGAATCATCGTGGTAACAGATATCAGTAGCAATATGCCACAAAAGAAGGCTTTCGTCAAATTCTAAATCAATTGTGCTCCAACCCAAATCATTGATTTTTTCATATTTTTCGAGCACATGATCGCCTCTGTGACCCAGCTCTTCTTTGCACAATTTCACTGTGTAATTATCCTTGATCTTATCTGCTTTTTCTTCGAGATGCTGGAAGATCATCTGCATAAGACCATCCAAATCTTTCCGAGACAAGAATCTGTACGGATTGTACTCATCATACAATTTTCCCAAGTGAGGCAACTTCCGAACTAAACTGAAATTGCCTTGGATGTCTCCTATGCAAAATGTTATCAAGTTGTGCTGTGCTACGGATTCAGACCACCTCTTGTTGTTCCGATGAAAGAAAAAAGAACTAATAATCTTTGGCACACGGTGCTTTTGCAACCAGATTTTTGTCCAGTCAGACAAAAGAAATATGGTGAAAGCATAAAGTTCCAGAAAAACTGCCCCAGCTAGAAGTAAAAAAGTAATGGAGATGTCGGTTTGATGATAGACATGGAAATCAATGACCATTGAAAAGGCAATTAATGCTGACACAGAGGAAAAGAAGCTGATGGCACGAAGCAAAAATCCCCTCTTCGTTTGAATGAGTTTTGCCTTTGTATAAAGCACATCATACATAAATCCAAGCTCAATTTCTACAAGTTCGAAGGCCTTTTCATATGACTTATGCTTCTTAATGATGTCATAGCAACGAATTCTGTCGTTAAAGCCTAGTATCAGATTCGCAAAGAGATACTCCAATCTCTTGAACAAAAAATGCGCTGCATCTATAGAATTATTAAACTCGTCGTCTTCTAGACTTTGTCCATCCGAAATTTCTTTGGTTTCCTCCATTGGTACAATCTCGGAAAAATCTTCTTCTTTCTTTCCCATTACCATTCTCATTGCATTTTCTGCCATAGAATTTGTGGAGAGCAATTTCTCTTTAAACTTCCTGTTGCTAGCACACCAAAGTTCGTAAGTCCGTTCTCCATACTTGATGATTCCAGCAACAAATACAGGAATGAATAAAAATGTAAGGGCTGTATTGTTGAAAGATCGAAAGAAGACGTAAAGCGCCACTCCAATTTCAACAATAAGCCCAAGAAAGTGCCTTGACCACAACTCATTGTCTTCTAAAGAGTAAGCTGTGATAGTATCAGGACCACCAAGGTGCAAGAGAAGGAAGGGTGCCCAGAATACCTGGAGACGACTGTATGATTTTGAAGAACCATTTTCATGATTTGCTTGGATTTTAGCCAAGTTGCCCAAAGCAACTGTTGCCACCCAATCTGCTCCCATGTATGTCGACCAAACAATCATCTTTATCGAAATTCCTGTTTTGTATTTTCGCTGAGCACCAAATATGATAAGGATAATTTGTCAAAAAAGGCTGAGTAGAATCACCACTCGAATTTCCCAGTCATTCCAAAGTTTGTTAACTTGTTCAGAGAATAGATCTATCAACTTCATATTTCCTGAAATGATCAAATGCAAGCAACTAGAAATTTTACTAAAATAAACATCTGATGTTACTGATCAAATATAGATTTTATAAAACTGTTAGGATATGATTGAGTGAATGTTACAAGCTTATTGATTAAGGCGATTGAAAAAAACAAAGAGAGAGAATACTGTAACCTACTAGTTTTAAAATTTCGATTTAGGCTAGATGCACTAAACTTTTGTATAGAATTTTCTTCTAAAATTATTAGTTCTGCAAAAGAAAATCAAAATTTCTTTTTATATATGTGCGGAAGAATTATAAATTTAGATGGTTTAGCTATTGAATCATTTGAATTGAGCCTGCATTTCATATAAAACGATCAGCTTTGTGAATCAGAAATCTTCTATGTATATAATATCATACAAGGCATATTTAAGATCAATTATTCAGATATGTATTTCGTACATAGCAAACCTATATAATCACCCTTCAGTTTTATAATACAAAATGCAACAAGATTTCAATTACATGTAAGAAATGTACAAGTTTCTGTATAGAACTACTCGGATCACTTACCTGGAAGTTGAAGAGGCTGCACACAGATGACTTGTGAAGCTATGGAGGTACCACAAGTGAGACAGCTTATGAGGATGCTACACGTGAATCATTCTAATTTAAGAATAACTTGTGCAATGGGGATGGAATAAAAAGATGAAGTGTGGACTTAAAATTGATAGGCATGTTTAACTTTTTCACTCATTTTAAATTTTCTTTATCAAATGTTCTTTTTCCTATTTAGTTTTCAAGGATTAATTCTTTTCCTAAAATAAGCTATCCCACATGGTTCTTGTAAGTTCACCTTCATATTTTGTCGATTACTTGATAGAAGAAGAGTTCTCTAAGCTTGGAGAACCTGCTTTGCTGGTGCAGGATGTGCATAATAAATAATTTTTTGACTGTACAGGTGGACATTGGTGTTTGAAAAGTGAAATAAATTGTACTTGGATCACTGATTAAGCAATGAATCGATGATAATAAACTAAAGGCCAACAGATTATGTCCCACCCAAGGTTTAATTTTCTGACAAAGTCATACCCTTAATTTTGGAAAATCTTAGTACTTATTCGTCATCTAATTATGTGAGTATTTGTTTAAAACTAAATTAACAATTTCCCTTTTTTAAGTGTAAATACACAACATGTAAAACAACATAAATAAAGAAATAAAAAAACAAAAATTTTAAAAAGTAAAACAAAATCCAAAAAGAATAGATGTGGCAAACAGATAGGTCAGACTAGGTGCGGGTCAAGTTAATACAAGTGCAGGTTAAACTGGTGCAGATCAAAAATAAGTTGAGTTATATGGGTAATGATTTTTGAAACCCGTACCCAGCCCTAAGGGTATGGATCGACTCATGGGTTACCTGCTAATATTAATTTTTCACTATTTTTTTGTTTTATTATTTTAATGTATTTTTTCATAATTTTCAATATTTTTTCTTCAAATACATAAGTATTTTATGAAAGAACGAAAATTTCTGTCAAATTATAAAAATATTTTCTATAGATTTAAAAAATTTTAACATTGAACACAAAATAAATATTTGTAATAAAGTGTCTAATGCGCATATTTTTTTAATTTGTTTTCAACACTACATATTCTTTAATATTTGGGTGAATTGGAGTTTATTTCATGTAAAAAAAAAAAGAAAATATGTGAAATTTTTGTTGAGTGTATTGTAAATTTGATGTTGAAGAGGAAAAAGAAGATGACTAGGAGGATGACCTACAGGTACCCGTGGGCATACTTAGTCCACTCGCAAAAATTCATTATTTGTGGGTACGGGTTTAAAAATTTAAAACTTATATTTAGGCAAGTTATGTGGGTGACCCTCCCGTTTTGCCACCTCTAAAACGAATAAAGAGAGGAAGATGTAAAGACTTTCTTCACCACCATCGACTCCCAAATCCTCATTTTCCAAGCACTCCACCTCCAATCCTGCCACCTTCTCTTACCACCCGTGCTTCCATTCAACTCCCATCCTTACCATGTAGAGGAAGGAGGAAGAAGAGGGTTTGCATCATTCGAGTTGGCAAAAAGGGTCTCGATGACCTGCGTTGTCTTGAATGGCAAGGGATTCATTGGAAGATCATTGAGGTGTCTCACTTGTTGAGACTTGACAACTCAATTGTCCTAGTTGTCGATTCCACTCACTCTCTCTAGCTTAACTTTTTTGAATTTGACTTACTCCTCACCGATGTTATCTCCTCTGGTCGCTCCAAGTGTTGGTTCGTTGATGTTTGTGATGTGTCTTATATCAAACGAGGTTTGTTAAAAATAGTAATGTAACTAGATGATTTATGTACATAAGTTATGTTTGTATATTTTGGTTTTTGTTTAGTTGCAATTATCATATTATAATTGTGATAATTGTTTTGTTATGATATGTTAAAAATATTGTGATAAAAATAAAAATTATTACAATCAAAAAACCGACTTATTTTGATAATAGCGGTGATGAAATATTTTCTCACAATATATGTATTATAACAAAATTTTGATTTATTTTGACAAAAATTGTTATTACAAAAAGCAAAATTTTTTGTAGTTAATTCCTCCTGGCTCAATTAAAAATGGATGCAGTGCAGGGGATCCCCATAACCAGAGCATGCAATTAGACACATGGCTTGACCATTGCCCCCACTTTTTGTATGGCCCATGCCGAGGACCTTGGGAGTAAAGCCTACAGGTAGTACAATCCATTAAAAATAATTAAAAATTAAAGAAAATTATTAAAATTATAGGCTTCTTCTTAAACTGCCACCCTTCTTAGATTTATATGATGAGACCTGAGTGGATCATTGAAGGGTGATAAACAGAGTACCACGGTCGTCTAGTCTAGTCCATATGAGCAACGGTTGAAAGCATTTAGACATGAGTGCTTATAGTTATTTCAACCAACGCCTTGTTATTTAACTGGGTTTCATTTAGCCGAGCATGATATTGTTCTTAAACCTTCCACTCAAGCAACAGAATGTATTAAATTATTCAAGACAAAATCATGGGGAAATATACTCTAATGAATCCCATACAAAATGAAAGCAAGTGTGTTATATCACGCATTTAATAATAAATTTACATCATTACAACATCAGCAACAAAATCTATCAAGTAGCACTGTTATCTCTGATAACATCAATGTGATCCGTCATATTGGTTTTTGGAGCTTCTCAAGATGTTGTCTGAGTGCATCTATAAAACCCATTTTCTCTGTATCTTTTTTCCATATATCAAACTTGGAAAAGCACATCAAAATGGTTTTGCCCTTGGCCATAACCGGGGCTGATTCTCTCCTGCCAAACAGAGCCCATCCTTCATTACTTCTATCAAACCTAAGCATAGTATTGACTTCCTTCATCAAACGATCATTTTCCACTATAATGCCCCGCTGTTGCTTCCTAGAGTTCAACATGGCCTCTATCCGTGACCAGAAGATCCAAATCTGAGTGAGGTCTGGAAATGTGTGACTAAGGTTCTCCGCACTAATAATGTCGATGTTTCTTCCAATTTGCTTTGTAATGCTGCTCTGACCCACGTAAAGGATCTCCAATGGAATTACCGATGCGACTGCCCGTGCAGCGGCTGTGAATCTCCTGATCCACTCTATATTGTTTCCGCCGAATAAGCCTATGTTTTTTCCTTCAGATAACTGAAACTGAAGAAAATAATGTAATTATGCTCTATCATGCACAAACAAATTGCAGGAAGCATATGCAATTGTTCTTTGTTGCCGATGTTTGCCAAAAAAAAAAGCGACAAGTAATTTACTAAAACTAGTTAGCTCTAATGAGTATGCCTACCCAATCAGAAACAACTGGAATACCGTATCCTAAAATCTCAATTCCCCAAGTCTCTTTTTCCCAAAGGGATGCCTCTCGGGCCCCAGTGAAAGGGAATGCTCTGTCTGCCCAAATCAAGATCATGTGGAAAGCATTAAGGTTAACAACTTTCCCTTGATGGTCAAGAACCACAATAATGGGCTTCCCCTTGAAGTGCCACATTTCTTTGATATACTTTATGAACGCTGGCTCGATCATTGAATGGTGATACACCGAGTACCATGGCATGCTCAACTGGTACTTCTCAAATTTCTCCTTCCTCCTTTGGGTCCATGGGGTTGACCTATCAACAATAGGGATCCAAACCATTTCAAACTGACTCCCTGTCATTGTTTGACACTCATCATATATAAACTCTAAGACGGATACCACATCCATGGATAACTCCATATCTGAAATGAGGAGCAGCACATTCTTTCCCATCAACCCATTGAAGCCAGCCTGTTTTTGTCATGCATAAGGAACTTATTTTTAAGCTATTGTTATGATTCAGTGCTATTACGGTATTTTTATATGTTGATGTTCGTAATAAAGAGAGAAATTTTAGCAAACCCTTGTTTCGGTGTAACCCTTCAGGAGAGGCAGCTCATCTTCCTTGGTATTAATCAATGCCCTCAGAATTTCCACGTTATCAGTGTGGTCTTTTTCCATGAGCCTCTGAAGACTTTCATAGGGAATGGGATATCTCTGCTCATCCTCTTCACAAGAATATTATTATTAATCCATTTAAGCACATAATTAATCAGATAAATTACATGGAGTTCTTTTAAATGCTTTTTGGTGGGAAAGATCACCTATGAGTTGAATTGGCTCCTTAAGATGGTTGAGTTTGCTGCTGACTTTCTGGGATAAGCTTGATAGTTTCATTGCCTCTGCTGTTGATGATATTTTACTGCCACAGCAAAAAATTATTAACGAATAATGACAATACGAAGTGAGAAGGAATTAGAAATGATTGTCATACTCATAACCCATGCCAGTGAGGCCCAAAATTTGTGATGCGCAAGCCAAAATGCTTCGGATGGTCCAGTAAACTGAGATGGGAATCTGGGAAAAGGCAGAACTCAATCTTTCTAGATCGAAATTGAAGATGTTCGTAGATGCAAACTCTGTCAAATAAAAAATTGTTTTGACCACATCTAGAGTGGACTTGATGAGGCTGCTAACTGCATCAAACTTTGGTTTAAATTTGTCAACTGGCCCCTGTGTTTCTGGGAATGACTTTATCAGCGGAACCGATTTGACAAGGGGGTTGGTAGGATAAGGCTGTGCCACCACCAAAAAGTCACCGTAATTAAAAGCAAATGCAAGCAAGACTAGTACCGCTTTGGCTTCCCACTCGTAGCTTCTTAGGATGTTCAATATGTCCAAAGTTGTAGCATGTTCATCTTCGCCGGCAGAAAACTTGCGGGAAATTTTATAGATATCAGAAGACCAACGATTGTACATGCCAGGACAGTTGAATTGGGAATCCTTGTTATCCAACACATCTAGATTCAATTGTGTTTCCTGCATACAATATACAGTTACAAATGAATTATAAGTCACAACCCAGGTGTGAAATAATTAATAGCCAAAGAATAGATAAAAAGATGAATACCAGTCCAAAGCCAGGGGCGGAAGGTTGAAAGATGTTATGAATGATGCGAAGAAGAGGATTCACAGCCAATGAAATGCCATCGGGTGCATGAGTAGCTTCAACTTCCCTCATTATTTCATTTTCATCTAGCTCTTCGTCAATCCTCTGTGCCATTGAATTGCTAAGAAGTATTAGGTGATGGACACTGAGGAAGACAAGAAAGGCTTTGTATTCAGCTTAATTTTATAAGAAATCAAATCTATACTTTTCTAAGTTTATCAGCATCAATTCATTGTTGATTCAGCAATCTAAGCACAATTTCTTTCACTGTTTAAACACCGACATCCACCTTTAAAATAAAAAATTTGAAAAGTGTTTTCTAAAACAAATTAGGTTAAAAAAAAAACTTATTCAATTTATCAATAAAACTGTGTGAATCCAATTTTGAATACTCAATTAAATATTCATATAATATGTCATCATATGATTAAATAATTTTAAATTAAAGATAAAATAATATTTAATTTTATAATGACATATTATATAAATGTCTAATTGGTTATTCTAAATTGTGTGTACATAATATTAGTCTTATTTTATATGGTTATCAAGACAAATGTATAGAATAAGTTCCTAAATAAAGTTACATGAAAAAACCAAATTAAATTTAAAATTAGGGAAATTTTCTTATTAAATTTAAGAGATTATTAGATACTAAATAATGTTTAAAGATTTTTCTTTTTGATATTATTAAAGTAACATCAATTTGATAAGCTTGTGTCAACCCTTGTTAAAATAAAGTTTCATATGAAAAAATGATGTAAAAAAACCAAATTAAATTTAAAATTAGGAAAAATCTTATTAAATTTATGAGGTTATTTGATATTAAATGATGTTTAAAGAGTTTTTTTTTTTTGGGTTATTGTTAAGATAACATCAATTTGACAAGGTTGTGTCATTTTATTTCTTAAATGTTGATAAGGTTGTTCATGATTTTGGTTGAGCTTATTCTTATTATGTGTTTCATTCAAGTAATTTTTTCTTACCAAAGTGAAATATTACCATTGCACCATTGAATTGCTTGGAAGAATTAGGTGACGGACGATGAAAAAGACAAGAAGGGCTTGGTACTTTACTTGGAGCGTTTAGTTTGAAAAATATTTTATTATTAAAATTAAAAGATTATCTTAAAGATAGATTACTTTGAGAATTAATAGGTATAAGTGATTACTATATTTGTTAAAATTAGATAAAAATTGGTATATATAAATAATTATTGTGTTTGATTAAATATAATAAAAAAATATTAGTTATTATTCTACTTAAATGCATTTAAGTGTAATTATTCTAAAATATTTTTTATGTTATTTGTTATATTAATTGAAAAAAATTAATTTTATCTTAAAAAAATTAATAATAAGGATATAGTTATAATAAAATCAAGATTACCTTGGTTATCGTTTTAATACCTAAGGTGAAAGTGATAATCAAATTACTTCTTATATTACTTACCACATCATTATTGGTAATAGAAGATTACTGAAATCTTTTATTATTTATAAACCAAACAAAGTAATGTAAGTAATAAAAAAAAGATTATCAGAGTAATTTTTAATCTCTTTTAACCAAATGCCCCCTATAAGAAATCTAATCTATGCTATAATGTAGTCAAGACCTTAAGAAGGCATTTGGTTAAAGGTTTATAAAGATTACTGTGGTAATTTATATTTTATTATTTACATTATTTTGTCTGATTTATAAGTAATAAAATATTTCGATAATTTTTTATTATCAATGGTGATGTAATAAGTAATATAAGAGGTAATCTAATTAGCACCTTCATCTCAGGTATAAAAAGATTACCAAGATGATTTTGATTTTATTATAAGTATATTCTTATTTATTAATTTTTTTAGAGTAAAAATAATCTCATTTTCAATTAATATAATAAATAATATAAAAAATATTTTAGAATAATTAAACCTAAGGGTATTTAACTAAAATAATATACTAATATTTTTTTATCACCTCTAATTAAATATAATAATTATTTATATTTATCTATTTTTACTAAATTTTATCAAGCACCGATATCCACCTTTAAAGCCAAGAAGGTGTGTAGTATCCTTATTTTCTTTTTAAGATAATAACAATAATTAAAGACATAATAATAAAGAATTATTCTATTTGGAATAATTCTTGCCTAACCTAATAAGAAACGGATCCCACAAATTCACCACTTTCCCAATAAACTTTGAAGAGGAAATTGAACTCCATTTTATTAAAAGAAATTTCTCAAAAAATTTTCTATGTCTATTTGAAAGTGCCCAAATTTCATGAATCAATAAAAAAAGAAAAAAAAATGATTCAAAAACATTGTTCAACAACTACCCAATGAACATTAATTGAGTTTCTTATGATTTAGTTCCACAATTATGACTTGAAAAGTTTAGACTATTAAAGAATACTACCAAGATTAAGATTTGATATTGTTAAGTTTAATTTTTGTTTTATTACCATGTGTAATGAATTTTGTATTATATTGAAGATGGTTATATGATGAATTATCTTATGAAATTCATTTTAGAAAGGTAGATGAACTATATTATGAAATTTGTTATATAAAGGTATGCTAGGAGTATTAAATGTTTTAACCATTTAATTTATATGAAATTGATTTATTTTGATCCATACATTTTGTTAAGAAAAAAAACTAAAATTTTTAGAAGAAAATGTTTTATGATGTGATTTCTAAAAATCTTACGGAAGTTTTATAATTTTAATAAGGCAACAAAATTTAATTTAAATTATTTTGGAAAGTGTCTAAAAAGAATTTCTATTAAAAAAAAACTTATTTATTTTATCAATAAAACTATGTATATTTAATTTTAAATATTCAATTATACTACATGATGTGTAATCCTCATATTAGTGAGAGAATCAGGTTTTCACGGCTAATTTGAGTCTTTATATCTTGGGATCTCTGTGTCCCACACATGCACTTTAGGGATCTTTGTGTTCCATATTTGTCTATAAATCTTTTAGTTTCTCCAAAAAATAAAGTGTTCATATTCATTCTGCATAATCTTTATGTCCCACCTGATATGTCCCAACCTCCATTATCTCATAAAATGTAAGCACTTCTATGAGATTCAGGAGATCGAGATACATCTTGTAAAACTGTTTAAAAATATTCTACATGCTTATTTATAACATGTTTAGGCCTTTAGCCTTACAATTTATCTACACTGAAATTTTTTTTTGGAGAAGCATTTTTCACTCTTAATTTGACAAAACAAAATGGAACAAAAACATTATAATTTCATTACGAAAACATAAGAATAGATTTTTGGTTAGGCCTCCGGCCTTTCAACATTACAAAACAACATTTGATTCATTCGGAAAATCATAATGATAATTTCTATCAGGCCTCTGGCCTTTTACCATTGACAAAACATTCTCAAGAGGAGATTGACATACACACATGCAAAATAAGACACATACGGGAAGCAACTATGTCATGTGACACAACCTTGATCAAAATCACAACTCGACACAATCTTAGAAATGTCTTAGAGGAGAAAAATTTTATAAAGATGAACTAAAGACTCAGTGAGTGGGTAGTTTATAAAATATTTTTAAAATATTTAAGTATATATCAATAAAGAAATGTGTAATATCCCTAATATCTATCAATCTAAAGATGTTAAATTTCTTTAAAAAAAAAAAAATTGAAATCATCACCAATGGAATAAAATCATTTATTGCTAATAATTTAGATTTATTAATAAACATCGTACTTATCTAAATACCGAAAATTCTTACTAAACAATGAAATTCAAATGTTGTAATAACAACTTAACTAAGTTTATAACCATTTCTAGATTTTTAAATTTGATAACATACTCATGACAATGAGAATGTAAATAGTTTTTATGTATACTAAAATATTCTGAATTAAATTTAAGGAATATACTTAAGGAATATCATATTTAAATAGAAAATCTAATTATCAATAACTTATACATTTATGTATTTATAAACCTCTCACCAAACAATAACCTAAATTGTTCACACAGACAGTTGGGCGTCCATACACAGGTAGAGCGAGGAAGAACTGTTATACTCTACATGTTGTAATCTCGCTCAAATAAAGTACTTACTTCTGTCATACCTGATATGAGATATTACTCAGATATAATGATTAAATTTGTCATACCTTATATGAAATATTGCTCAAACATAACACAATTTAGATGATATTCATGCCGAAGAATAATTGAACTGTACCATACCTTTTACACCATACACTTAATTCAATTACTTAACACTAGGACTTTAAATTAATCATCATCAAGTAATCACAATCTCGTCATACTAAATTAAACTAGAATTATTTGTAATTTTAATGAAATTTGTTAATGGGTTTGTATTAGAATAGATATAGAATCAATTAATAGTGAAATCGGGCTCGAAACAGTAGATTTAAGGTGATCTTATCATCACACATGATTAATAATTACAATGCAAATCCCGTGTACAAGTTTAGGTTGAAAATGGAATACATTTATAATTTTTCAAATCACATGGGTCATCTGTGGTGAGAGGTTTAGGCTAACTTTTAAATATGTGAGGGTTGGGGTGTGTCTAGTGGGGCTATTTGATCACTTTTCACCACACGTGTTTTATTTAGTACATGTGATTCACGGAGTAGGGTTCTTCAATTTGATTTTTTTTTTTTTAATATAGGTTTCGAAACATATAGTTTTCAAACCATTTGCAAAACCCATGTGCAATCATTCTAGGACAATTTATAGCTTAAGAACATGCTTGATTTATCATTTCATTAATATACTACACTAGTATATAGGTGCCTGTTACAAGATTTATGTTTATTGCTTGTGAATTTTACGTTATAAGTTTAAAAATTTACGTTGATGTTGATACATCATCTGGTCGACTTTTACGTGCAAGAAATGAAGCCTACTTTTACATGAAACAGTCGATGAGGGCCATCCCAGCTGCATTCCACTTTTGCTCTATGTCGTAACTTCTGAGAGTTGCTAGCGAGAATGATGGTGTTACTCAGACTTGGGAACCTGAATTGAAAGAGGCCCAATGTGGAGAAGGGGGGCAAAAACACATTGGGCCTGCAAACATGGCAAGAACCCCAAAGCTCGTTTTTTAATTTCTTGGTCAAGCAAAGCACATCTTCTAATCATTTGAATTTCGAATAAACTTCAATTACTCAATGATCACACTAACTTTATCTGCAAATTTCTTATGAACTCTCAAATGATTCCCCCATTATACATAAATATGCACCGCTCAAAGGCACAAACTTTGGAACTAATCTAAACGCATATAATTGCAAAACCCATGTGCAAAATCTGCTTTTCCAGTTGCTCCACCACCCCTGCAATCATCAGTTATATCATACTAAAAAAGTAACACCTCTGAAACCTAGAAAAAGTTGCAGGAAGCCATGGATGATGTCGAAAGAACTAGTCTAATTCCTTAACTTCTTTCAATCATTTCTTCATTTCATTTTAATAATTTTACCCACGAAAAAGCATGCCCTTTTAAGCTCACTTGACCTGAGGCTTTATGGAAAGCTATATTGGCGCAAATTTGGAAGCCATGGCCCTCTTATTTGACTAGAATAGACTTTTTCTTGGAATCTACTTGCTTTTCTTTTGAATCAAGACATTTGTAAAACCAAGTCCTTAAGATCAACCAGGCTTTGTTGGCAGCAGAAATCAAGCATGTTTTTTTGTAACTTATAGATAGATTGATACACTATCATATAAGTTTTGTTTGTTAGTGAAAAGCATAGTGGAAAATTACTTAGTCATCCCTAAGTTTTATCAGAGAGTTTTTTATCCTTTATAACTTTTCTTATAACACTATGGTACTTGTCAAATGATACAAAAAATCATCAAAATTATAATATAAAGTCGATCAAACTTAATAGAATAATATTATATATACAAACAAATTATACAAATTTATATGTACAAACTAAAATGGTAACATATGATTGGATAATTTTAAAGTAGAAGAAAAAGTAAACAATCATATCACCTAACATCTAATCATAAATTGACATATTAGTTTATATAAATATGTTTGTATAATTTATTTATGCATATAGTTATATTCAACTTAATATTATACTACAAATTTAAAAAATATATTTGTATTAAAGGACATAAGTAGCCTTGTGCTAAGGAGTCAAGTCTTTAAACTAGTAGTGATTACACTGTTACAAAAAAATTATACTGAATTATAGTGATGAAATTGTAAGTTTGTCAATGTAGATGAAGACTGAAAATTGGCCCACCTACATGGAGCTGCATTATTGAGCTAGTGCATGGCTTGATGTACATACATAACCTCTTTTTGCAATAAGGGTAGGCAAAAGGACTATTTCCCACTCAAGTTTGAATGTAGAGACAAATATATATTTATAAGGGTTTAAAAACCTAAATACTCACATATGACCTAATCTCTGTTAAAATTTTAGTTAGAGTTAGGGATAAAATTGTTATTTATTAAAAAAATTAAAGTTTTATCATATTTTCTCTCTAAATTTAAAAATCTCACAATTTTTCTCCACCCAAAGTTTTCAAGCTTTAAAGAGTGACTATTTCACCATCAAATCCCTAGGTTTTCTTTCTTCCCTCTTCGATGATCATCTCCAACAACAACAATTATTTGAAGACGAGACAGGGAGTAGACAACCATCTCCAGTGAACAATCTTCATCTTTGTCGATAAAGAGATGACGCCTCTTCGTCTTTTTTGTCGACGAAGACGAATATTTGTATGTCGAAGATGATCACTAGCTCTCTGTCTCGTCTTCAGATGGTCATTATTGCTTGAGAGAAGAGAAGGAAAACCTAAGGATTTTAGGATGAAATGATCATTTTTCAAAATTTGAAAACTTTAGGTGGAGAGAAATTGTGAGATTTTTAAACCTGAGGAGTAAAAGTAATAAAACTTTAATTTTTTTAAATTTTTTAATAAATGATAATTTTATCTCTAATCTTAACTGAGATTTTTAATAGAAATTATGGTATGAATGGGTATTTAAGTTTTTAAAATCTTATGAATGTATGTTTATTTTTGTATTAAAATTTGGGTGGAGAATAGTCCTTTTTGGCCATAAGAGTATTTATTTATTTTAAGTTTTCATTTGAAATCATTTAATTTTGTCTCATTTATTTATTTGTGGTATCATGCCTCCTCTCATTTTTCCCATGTTTTTCCATTCTTCACTAGATTGAATTCCCCTTCTCTTGTTTTCCCTTTGCCATGAAACCTTTCATCTTTTACCATAATTCAATTTCCCATCCCATCTATTAGCCAATACCAACAATTCTCAAATATATTTAAAAAATGAAAAATTCCCATTAAAAATCTTTTATTGTTTTTTTTTCTTCAAATTTTAGTTGTTTTCCACATGGCAAAAGTCATGGAAACTAAAAGGCAAAGGGGAATTGGTTACTATATTCATCATTATTAACTTATCTCTAGATGAAAATCAAACCATTGAGTTTAAGTGCTAATTAATTAGCACCGTTAGATCAAAATTAGTAGACCTTTATGAATGTATAATAGTGGCAGACAATATGGCCCATCTTATCATAAATATGATGAGATTGTCAATATGAGAGGAGTTCTCTAACATAATCATAAATATTTTGGTCCACAACATCGTGAGGGTAACATAAAGATAAGAAACAATGTATTGCGTAAGTAGGGCATAGCCCTAATGGAGAGAAATTGACCTTAGAGTAACTTCATGTGCCATTTAGTCCTTACAAATACCTTTATTGTTATTATTTTTTAAATCCTTCTTAATTTTGGTTTTAATAATTCAAAAATTCTTTGATAAAATTTGTAAACTTAGTTTAGAACCGAACACAACCTTATATATAGATATTCTTATCTTTAACTAAACTAGAGTTAGGCAAATGGAGGCTCAAACCGAACCAACGCAATCCCCTGGAGAAAGAAATCGGTGTAGGTCTTATCTCCGAATATAAGACTCTGACTAATTCTAAGATTGAAACCTATGTGAGAATCTAATGGATCAAGCCCAGACCTATGCCCTTGGCCCATATTATTTTTTAATATACGATTATAAATTTTATTATATTTATGTTTACTTTAATTTTAGGGATATTAATTAAAATAGTCATATTTTGACTTTAATGATCATTTAATTGTGTCCTCACAATTTATAATGATATGTGATGGACAGATATCTTTAACTAATGAACTTGACAACACTTTAACAATAAATTTAACAAATTCAAATATAATTCAAGACTATAATTAATCTTGATTCAAATATTATACAAGAAATAAAATATTCACAAAACAAACTTTAATAATACTATGCACATGATGATTTATTATTGTCAATACAAGTGTTTTATGAATCTTCAAAAGATTGATCTTGAGTTACTATTGATTGAGATCAGTTGTTAAAATTGAAGCTAAATTTTAATTATTTTTTTGGATAAGCCGAATTGGGTGGCTAGATTGTTATGATTTTTTTGATTTAAAATCGATTGACTATGGTGTAATGGTTCTTCTAGAATTAACATTGTCAATTTAGAAATTTTTGACTTGCAACATCTGTCTTCTGCTACATATCCTCAAAGGAAATATGAATTTGAAGAGATATGTTAACTTAAAATTTTCTAATATGTATATACTTAGAAATGAAAATAAGGAGAGGTAAGGCCAAAGACCCTTTTCTCTACCTTTGTCCTTGTCTTTGTCCTCGTCTTTGTCCTCTTAAAGGATATCAATCTTCATCCCCGACCCGAGGATAACAAAGATTCGACGTTCTTTACCTATGGAGAAAAATAATTTCCTCATCCCTTATCCGCAAAAAAAAAAAAAAAAACTCTATCCATCCTAGTAATCGTGGGGAAAAATCTTCTTTTCGTACTTTTAAATACAACATAAATATATTAAACAACAAAATTATCTAAAATTAAAATCAATCCACCATTTCAAATGTCACAAATATTATATATTAATCACCTTAATATGCACAACAAAAAATATAAATAAATTTAAAATACATAAATAATTTAAATTTATAAGGATATATTAATATTTTAAGTAAATATATTAATATAAAGGGAAAGGGAAGGAGACAAGGATGAAGTGAGTCAAGGAAAAAACATATGTATCCTTGTCCTTAGTTTGTCCCTGGTTGCGAGGATATTTTTCATCCCTGACCTGTTCCCCTTCCTATTTTTTATAGAGGAATCCTTTATTCGTTAAGGTAAGGACAAGTTGAAGACCCTAAATTTAGGTTAAAATTGTCATCTCTACATATACTTAAACCATACATCGAAATTAAATCATAACCATTAGCATGATAAACATTGCTCAAATTCATACAAAAATGTATAATTATCATAGAATAGAAATATCAACATCCATACATATTAACATTACCATCATAGTCAAGATCTAAAATACATAAATCCCTAAATATGCACCACAATTATACAAATAACATGAAAGAAATTCGAAACTGAAAACATGCTAACATAAACTAGAATTATAGTAAAGCCTCTCCTTATGCAAATCTCATGAAGGTTGACATTTTGGTCTCCTATAGCCCCACATCATCTCTTACCGTCAAAACAAGACAAAGGAACATGTGAGTATGAAAAACCTTAGTAAGTAACTTATCGAGGCACCATAATCACTACATAGCATAACATGTTGTTCCTTTACAATTCCTTTATTCCAAGCACCTCTTATCTTTATACTCTAATATTTCATGACATCTTAAATGTATATATAAAATAAACTATGACATCCTATATGTTTTCTTTCTGAGGATCTTATCATCTCATATGACTAATTCTTGAATCATGGTATCAATTGAATACTCATCTAACTATTCAAACACCCCAAATGTCTTGTGAAAACATACCATATCCTATCTCAACATCTCATATGTTCGTATAAGCATTGACTCCTTGGTCACACGAGGAATTGGGTGTAGTCATCATTTTCATGTATGTTTTATTAATTGAATTGCTATATAAAACCATCATTGGATGACCTATACCATGACCACATGAAGAATAATTTGTTGCAGTTCCCCTTTTCATACATACCCGAATGAAATGAACTGCTCTATGGACACTTCAGGAGTGCATGAAGCATCTCATAGGTGTCTAGCTACAACATACATGCTTTCTCATACTCTCTTAAGTCATATTACACATAGTGTATGGTTTAAACTAATACTTTAGTTGTTTCTCACTCATATACAAAATTTCTTGAATTCGACCTGAATTTGATCTATTTAGGGTATGTGTCATTTTTCATATAATCAGACACTTATTCTTTAATTTTTGCATTAAATTGTCCCTATTAAGGTTATCATATTTGATCCCCTCTTTCAACAACAACATAGGGGTATAAGTGTAACTTATACACTGTACAGGTGTGACTATTCATGCACATGCATGGGCACACACATACTTCAATCATGATCGTGCATCTTATTTCAATTGATGATCATACATCTAAAATGTTTGATAGTCATAAATCCATTTTTCTATATGTGTATTCACGATAATTGTTTAATTGTTGCTTCAATAGTCAAATCATGAAGTTTCTGAAATAATGACTACTTTTCTATGCCTCAGTTTTAATAAGATATTAATATCATGAGAAAATTCAATTACACGATAATTGTACCATTGAAAGATTTGTTATATTAACATTGATTTTTTATTAATTGGGTGGTCGTAATATCATGCTAAAAGTTTCTCATAGTCTATGAATAAAAAAATGATTAATTATGGATTAATCACAGTTTTTATTCACTATCAACTTAACAAAGAACCTATAAGTCATACAAAATATGAAGTTGTCTACTATAACGAAGAAGGTTTCAGTTTATTACATATATAAAGCAAATCACCTCAAGTTTACTCAAATATGGTGAATTTACATATATATTAATGTTTCTTAATATTTAGGAATTTATATAAGACACATTGTTAAGCCTATTTAAGAGAGAGTAAAAGTTTAGAGTCAAATTATAATAACCTAAAAGTTAGGTTGTGAAATGTAGTATGTGTGATTTGGGTTATGAGAATGTTTCATATAATTTGAACACATTCTCATAAATCCCATGCCCTAGCAAAATTTTGCAAAGAAAAAAAAAATTATTCTTTACACAAAACACATATTCGCTCAATTTAATTCACAGGTTAGCACCTATGTGACACATTTATCATCTTTCTATTGTTTTTGTTATCATAGCACATCTACTTGGATGAGTAGGAGCTTTGTTGGTTCACGAAGAATGCGTAAAACACATCTAAGGTGAATCCTACTTTATGGCACCTTTAAATAAAGTTATCAATTTTAAATCCCTAAAATTGTCTGTATTATATCCCCTTGATCTTATAGGAATTTGTTATGATCTCAGTTTTGAATTTTAATCATTGTTTCGTTGTTGTTTTACTTAAAATAATTGAGATATTATATTTTCAATAATAATTGAATTAGTTATCTTTGGTTCACATTACATTGTCTTTTAAGTTGTCTTTGAATAAGTTAAGCAATTCAGATCTTTAAGTTGGTATTATAGTTTCCTATCACCATGTATCCAATAGCATAAACAGGTAATCACTTCAACTATGTCGTCAATTCAAGAGTATCTACTACCCTTTACAATATGACCACTAATTAATTACATTGACTTAGACACAATTGTAGAAATTGATATGGATAAGATGTCACATGTCATTTGCTCTACAATGGACAATTGATTTGTGTTTTAATGCCACCATTGAAGCATGTTGTAAAACCTCATTTCTTGATACATACCCTTTGATGGAATATGAACTTAAAAAGATGTATTTAACGTAAACTCCTACTATCTTATAACATATTATAAACTGAATTATCTCAATGATTAATGTGCAACTTATATAAACCAAACGGTAATAAACACTTAATCATAAATGCATGCAAAAATATGCAACTTATATAGACTAAATAAACTCAATGATTAATTAATAAACATCATCCAAACATCATAAATGTCTGAAATCTAACATTAACAAAAACTAGTGCAAGAAGTGACATGAGAATGTTTTGTAAAGAATAGGAAGGGTATTTATATGGTGGGATGTGGGGAAATTGCAAAAATAAAAATAAAAAATCTTTGCACTCCGCTCATTACCCAATGGTCAAATGATTGTTTTCCAACTGTCATTTGATCGTTGGGAAAATATTTTTTTAATGTTTTTAAACATTGGGGTTCACTCCGAAGGCCCACATCTTTAGAGCTCGAACTTTGTGGGAAAGTTATGAGTTTAGATTCTCTTCCTTCGGCCTAACCCAACTTGGGGCTACCTCCTATTTGGTTCGAGCTAAGGCTAGGTTATGGGCCGAGGCCCTAAGAGCACCTCAACTACAATGTTAATACATCATGAATATGTGTTGTTGATAACTTAAAACTATAATGGTATTTTAATTCCATTTTTAGGATGCTTCAATTGGAGGGGGTGATATCTTCTTCTTCTAAAATATAAAAAGAAAAACATGTTACAATTATCTAATCCACTACAAGAGATGTGCAAAGGAATGTGAATTAATTATAGGTTACACCAACCATCTTTAATGACAGCGCTACCGCACCATCAATGGAAGACATTACACCTACCTTAACCTATAATCATATGTTACTTGGGAATACATCCAATTTTCAACCTCTTCTCTCTTTATGTTATTTGGTGGCATCTTCATTCCATCATCATCTCACCTTCATTGCTATAAGATTTGACAGGTCAATGTGAGTACATCAACTTGTTAATTAAAGTGATGATGATGATAAGATATAAAGAGAATTAACAAAGGTTGTGAGGCTCCACGATCTTTGTTTAATTGCCTTGAAACTTAGCATCCCATCCCATGGACAACTTATTAATTACAAAATTAAATGCAAGAAGCAACAAATTTTCTGTTTTTCTGAAAACAATTATACATTGTCAAGTACCCCCCATTGTAGTTAACAAGGCCACAAAAATAATACCTCAAAATCCCAAATCTTAATTTCACTATTACCTTTGAGATCTTTTCCCAAACAAACATCCATCAAAATCATAGGGAAATTATTGAATTGTTGCAAAATTAGTATTATTAAAACGGGTGCATACTTTCTAAATTAGTAAATTCTAGTGGGTTCTTCATTAATATAAATCTAATAATCATAGTGAATTATTTTTTAAAAAA
Source organism: Mangifera indica (assembly GCF_011075055.1). NCBI lineage: Eukaryota > Viridiplantae > Streptophyta > Magnoliopsida > Sapindales > Anacardiaceae > Mangifera > Mangifera indica. The sequence continues at coordinate 8,046,922 of NC_058142.1, forward strand.
TTAGAAATATTTAAATTTAATGAATTTGTTATTTTCAAATTTGATTCAGAAAAAGAGAGAGAGAGAGAGAGAGAATGAGTTTAAAGTTCCTAAGATATGAGAATGTGTTCAATATTTTTTTTTCAAAAAATAATATCATGAAAATGAAAATAAGCACAATGGGTTGAGTAGAATATTTAAAATGAGTTTTAAAACAAATATGTTCAATTTTTTTTAATAAAAATAACTAATTTTTGTATAAATTAAAAATGACTTTTTTAACTTTTCTTCGTAAAAGATGTGAAAGGATTTTAACATATTTCTAATACAAAACAATTTTATGAATTAATTTTCGAATAATTTTATTTAATCATTAAAAAAATGAGAGAAAAATAATCTGAAGATGATGATTGATTTCATTTATTAACTTTTAATTATGTTTAAAAACTAAAATAATATTAATTAGGCCAAAAGACTTATACCCACTCAAGGTACTGGGCACCCACAAATGTATATTTGTTAAGTTTTGAAAATTCAAATATTCACTTATCAACTATTAAAGTTAACAAATGTTGTTAACATTTAATGTTAAAAATAAAATTTTATTTCATTTTTCTCTTAAATTTAAAAAAATTAATAATTTTTTTCCAACTCTAAGATTTAAAAACTTTACTTTTTTTCTGTTAGGATTAACTAAAGAATACAACACAGTTCTTGACAATGAAATCTCTCCAGATATATTCTCTAAGATCGACGACAAATGGCTCAGTGCTCTCTCCCTCAATCAAAGAAACAAATCAACAAATATGATTTATGAGAAAATGAATTGTGAGAAGACAAATCCAACCGATTCATCTCTCTGATGATTGAATCGTGAGAGTAGATGGACTTCCATGGCTTTGGAGTTGGCAAAGACAAACGATGGCTCCCATCATTGAATCAAAGCATGGGTGGACGAAACGCACAACCTATCCTTTGATTTGATAATTCTTCAATCGTTGTTCTTCAAGGAGAGTACCAGGAAAGGGAGAGAGTGTTAGTGAAAAAGATGAGTGGGAAGTTGAAGCTGATTGATGGAGAAGGAAGAAAAAAATAAACTTTAAAAGAAGAAAGTGAAAATTTTAAAACTTAAAGTTGAGAAAATAAATTATAAATTTTTAAAATTTATGAAGATAAAAATAGGATAAAATTTTATCTTTTAATATTAAATATTAAATAATAAATAACAATTATATTTTTTAAACTAATTAATTTGATTAATTTTTATCATTGATGAATAGATTTTTAAATTTTTAAAATTTAATCAATAAAAATTTAAAAATACACTACATTGCGTGAGAATAAATATTTTGACCTATTAATTAAGATGTGAATGACCTAATTAATTATAAAATATTGATCAATTTAAGAGATCAGGATTCAGGAGGCAATGAACCGCCTTAAAGTACGTGCGAATCAATTTGGTGATTTTAAAATTTAGATTTCCTTGCACCCAAACATCCTTCAACATCTAAGAACTGACATTTCTAGGGTTTTAAAGTTTTATTTTTGCCCCTTTAATCCTATATTTTTCAGTTTTAAAAACTGCCCTTTTTTATTTATTTTAGTTTCTCATATTTTTTTTTTATATCAGTTACCCTCTAACTTTGTGAAAAATTTTAATTTGACTCTAGATCTTTATTTCTAACTATTTCTCTTTGGCAATTTCTCTTCCATTGGCCAAGCTTGATCTTCGAGATGTCCCCCCCTCCTGGTCTCTCTCTCTTCCCTTTTTTATTGACAAAGATTATTTTAAAATATGATTAAAGTTATGAGACAGAAATAAAATTTTAAAATTTAAGAGTAATTATAAAATATAAATTTAAATAAAATATATAAATAATATTTTTATCTTTAAAAATAATAATTAAAATTTTTAAATTTTTAAAAATTAATAATCTTTGAGTTAGAATAAGTCTTTCCACTTACAAGATAATCATAATTTATTTGTAATAAGACAAAATAGGGGGTGAAATTGAAGTTGTGATAATCACATCAATTTTGTCTTTTCCAATAATCAAAATTCATGAGTCACTCCTAGACAAGTTCTATTTCCACCAAACATGGTCATTAAATAATCTCTTAAACTTGTCTTAACTCCAAATAACAAATACTTTAGCACCTTCGAAATGCTGCTGTGAGACACGATCCGTGGCACGTGGCACAAAACCAATATTTAATAACTCGAGGGAAGGGACTAGTGCTACCGTGCGCCGTGGCTGCCAGACGGTGAACGTTAGTCCCTTGGAAAATGCGCCTATCGTGACAACTGAACGTGGTATGAGTTAACCTGACGGAGATGGGTGACGGCTGTATTGTCCATGTGTGGTCCCTACATTGGCTGATGAAAGCTAACTGGATGCTAACGTGCACGGTTGGATGCATTTATGGCGATTTTCAAAATTGAATTGGGGACTCAGATTAAGTTAGGAAAAAGGGCGTCGTTTTCAGAAGATTTACGATTTTGGGATTATCATTAATTTTTATAGGTAGTTCATCGTTTATAACGGTGAAGCATTACACGTGTCGAAATGGGTAGAGAGTAGTGTGCTTCCCCATTAATACTGTATGGTTTCTTTAATTACTTACTGAGATACGGTGGTTGACATTTTTAAAAAATTTTCTGTTTGAATTTTCAATTTTTCTAGTCATCCATTAATTTTAATAATAAATAGGTATTTTATGAATTTATATAAAATAAAATTCTTAAAACAATTTCTAAAAGCGTGGCTTCTTCTTCTCCTATTTTTAATATATAAGATTTATTAAGTTTAGTGATATTAGCTACGGACATGTGACTTTAATGCGATTATACGAGAAATCAATCCTAAATAAATTAGTCAATTAAACGGTGAAAATACCTTTTTTATTATATAAAAAATAAAATAATAATTTAAATTGAATCAAACAAAATTCATTAATTAAAATGTATAACAAATAATAAAATAAAATTTTCAAATTCTAAAAAATAAAAAAATTATCGTTTCTTCAAAGTTGAAGTGAAAAATTATTATTTGGGTTAATAATATCATGGAATAAAAAATAATGATAATTAATGAAATGAGAATACATGCATGTGTTCAATCCAAAATGTGCATATATTTCTTCCTACATAATAATATCAATTAAATAAAGGCCAAATGACTATGTCCCACCCAAGGTTTGGTGCAAATCTACCTTTTAATTTATTAATTATCAAAAGTTCAAATATTCATCTATACGTTAAATTTCAATATTATTATTAAGGGTAAAATTGTTATTTAATAAAAATATTTAAAAAAAATTAAAATTTATCACATTTTCTCTCCTAGATTTAAAAAATAACAAATTTCCTCTAACAAAAGTTTGAAAAACTTCATTTCTCTCTAGGTTTGTCCAGCACACTATCGATGGCTGAAGATTGTAGCATTCTCTTTCTCTTCCTTCCTCCTGGTTTCTTTCTCAGCGATGCTCCATTTTTTACCATTATCAACCGATAAAATTGGCCGATGAAAATGAACCGTTCAAATTTCACTGTTATTGTTAAGGGTAAAATTATTATTTAATAAAAATATTTTAAAAAAAACAAAAAATTTATCACATTTTCTTCCATAGATTTAAAAAATAACAAATTTTCTCTACCAAAAGTTTGAAAAGCTTCATTTCTCTCTAGGTTTGTCCAGCACACTATCGGTGGCCGAAGACTGTAGCATTCTCTTTCTCTTCCTTCCTCCTGGTTTCTTTCTCAACGATGCTTCATTTTTTACCATTATCAACCGATGAAATTGATCGATAAAGATGAATCGTTCATCTCCTGATGAAGACACCATTTGTTTTCGTCTCCAATGAAGACCATTCGAGTCTTTGTCTAGAGATAAAGACATATCTTCGTTGAAAATTTTTTTGAGTCGATAATGGTTGAGAATAAAACAAGAGAAAGAGAGAAGTCAAGAGTGAGAGAGAAAATGGTTGTCATCACCACCGAACACCGACAACAATGGCTAGAAAATCCTAAGGTAGAATGTTCATCTTTAAAACTTTGGCTAGGGGTATTTGTTAGATTTTTTAACCTAAGGAAAAAATATGATAAATTTTTAGTTTTTTTAATATTTTTATTAAATAACAATTTAATCTCTAATAGTAACGGTAAAATTTAACAGATAAATACGTATTTGAATTTTTAATAATTAACAAGTAAAAAATTGAATTTGTACTAAACCTTGGGTGGGAAATAGTTATTTGGCCTTAAATAAATGTAATATTTTAATTCTCTTGATTCCAACATCACAAACTTTATATCTATATACATTTAACAAATCTATAAAATTCCAAAAAGATTTCAAATCTAAATTTGTTTTTTTGGTTTCAAATTTTGAATCAATTTGGAACATTCATAAGACATTTAACTTTAGTATAACCTAGTTCACTTTTCCACGTATAAAATCCTACCCATAAATACATTTTTCCTCATGCCCGTGACCTTTCTCTCTCTTTCTTTTTCCTTCAATTGTGATTCAAATTAAATTAAAGTCTCTACAAATATTTAAAAAAGTAGTGGACCGTTGAAAAGTATGACCGCCCACCATCAATTTCAACGTTCAAGATTTGCCTGTGACAACACCACATGTCACCTACGTCTTTGCTCCGCCTAACTTTTATCAAATAAAACGACACCGAATCAGTGACAGCTTTTAAAAGCCAGCCAGAGCCAGAACTGAAGTGAAGTGAAAGCTCTTTCCCCTTTTTAACAATCAAATCACCGTCAATCTCACCTGGCGCCCTCAGCCGTTCAAATGTAGAAAACGCACCGTTTAGAGTACTTTTGAAAATAAAGGGAAAAAGTAAGGGTATCTCCGGAACAAAAATCTAAAAAAAGATCTGCATGTAAATTGGATCAGGTAATTGTACTGTATCGTAAAATTAGAAACTGTAGGGGTCTTTTCCGGCATTAAATTGACAGTCCCTGCAATTGACTCTGTCCTGAAAAATAAAAGGAAAGCATGACACGCACAGCACAAATTAAATCAGTACAAATAAAAATGACTTGTTTTTCTTAATTAAGATATTTAAATAATTACTAAAAGTATCAAATAAAAAAAATTAAAAAAAAATAATTATAAATTTGTTTCTTCTTTACTTTCTGTCCCCATCTCCTGAAAGACAGAAGTTCACAAATTACAACGTAGTAAATATCAACTTTCTAACAGCTTAACTCTCCTCACTGTAATCACCCTCGAAAGCTTTCAGTTCCGCGCTTGCAGGCACATCCACTACCCCATTTTCGTTTTCTTTATTTATTTTTAATAATAAATTAGTTTCCGCTGATGCATGTGTGTATGTATGTATGTATGTATGTATATATTTCGGCCGCATGATGTCGCGGTGGCTTGATTTTGATGTCAAACAAAAAGAAAACAAACTGAGCCCGTTGCTGGATTTACTTTGAATGGAAATCCCAAAACTGTTTTTGTTGTTTTTCTAAAACTGTGTTTCAGATTAAGAAACACTCTGTTTTCTTACTCTCCTTGGGTTTCTGCTTTATTTTTGTTTCATTCTTGTGCTTTCAACTTGCCCTTCAACTCGTTCAAGATATTAACTGGTATATATATATTTATATATTTGTTTTCTTTGGTTTTGTTTGGTTGTTTAGAAAAATTTATTGTAAGGTGATTTTTCTTGTTTTGGATCTTATATTATAAAGAATGTTTATGATTATGTCAAGCTCAGTTGAATGGATTTTTATATTATTTTCTTTTTCGGTTAAGGGAAAAATAATAGTATTTTCTTGTAGTTTCTAGGTGACCAAACAGAGTTTTGTTCGTTTGTTTGTAAGTTTATTCTTCAAGTCATCACCTTCTTTAGGTTTCTATTGTGTTGCAGGGATAAATGTATTTCTGGCTTCTAATGAAAGGCTTGATTTTTGAAGCTTAAAAAGGGAGTTTTTTGAGGTTAAAAAAAGAGACAACAAGATATATAGAAAATTACACACCGTCTCTCTTGTCATTCATTGATTTGATGGATCGATCTCCGCCTGGACACTGAGACGAGAATCTACTGGAGGTTTATTTGTTATTCTGTTGAAGCCTTAGTACTGTTTAGCCATCATTGTTGCTTTGGATCTTATTTTCATTTTTATTGGGGCTATTTTTTTCACCAAGTTGACTTCATTGATTCAAAAGTAAAAAGGAAAAATATGATACTGTAAGAGAAAGAATTGAGCTCCCTTTTGGCTTTGTGTGTCAATTTACGAATTTGTTAGTATATTCATCAAAATTAAGCATAAAAGACATTGTTTCTTACTTTCTGGGTCGAAAGATATCTAGATCTTCAAGATTGTATTATCCATTTGAGGAACATACATAGAAGTTCTGTGTTTTTAAATGAAGAAAGCTGTGATAGTGATATTGGTTTCTGACATTGGTGTGGTTCTTGAAGGTTTCTTGTGAATGAGCTGTGAAAAAGGTCTTGTCATTCTGAAAATTTTGTCTCTACAATTACTGGAATCGAGCATGTCTGTGGTACAAGCTGTGTAATCCATCTTGGTTTGGTGGGGGCACACCAATAATGCAGGAAATAGTTGTTTGTGTTCTGGGCTTGTTGTTTAGCCACTTCAATGATATTGAAATGATGGTTGTTTGAAATTGAATCTGTTAAGCCAACAAGAAGTTTCACGGTAATTGCTTGTGGTAATGAATCGAGAAATGAAGAGAGGGAAGCAGGAGAAAGGTGGTTCCGATGTGGCTGAGAAGGTGGTTGTTGCTGTTAAAGCATCCAAGGAAATTCCTAAGACTGCTCTTGTCTGGGCTTTGACCCATGTTGTTCAACCTGGTGATTGCATTACGCTGCTTGTGGTTGTTCCTGCACATTGTTCTGGTACTCCTTTTGTTGTCTCTTACTAGTTTATGTTAATTTGCTTCTCAAATTTTGAGTCGGAAAAATTATTGATGTCTATATTGATATTTTGATCAAGTAAATTTTGACAATGAATCTGCAGTTATGTTACCATTGTCATCTGTTAAAGTCCTAATTTCATTTGAAATGCCCTTACTCAGAATGCAATTTTAATTTATATTTGATAAAATTTCTGACAAATTCTGTGACTCCCTCTATCTCTCTCTCTCTCTCTCTCTCTCGCATAAGTTTGCTAACTTCTTGGTAAATTTGCTTTTATTCTTCAGGCAGAAGATTTTGGGTTTTCCCAAGGTTTTCTGGAGACTGTGCCAGTGGTCACAAGAAGTCTCATGTTGGCACAAGTACAGAGCAGAAGTCTGAACTTACAGATACCTGCTCCCAGATGATCCTTCAACTCCATGATGTTTATGATCCAAACAAGGTACAAGCCTAGGTGTCAGATTAGTAGTGTGTAATGTTATACATGAGAACTGAGTGATGATCTTTGTGCTCCTGTGCTGGTTTTGTCTTGCAGATTAATTGCAAGATCAAAATTGTTTCCGGATCACCTTGTGGGGCAGTGGCTGCAGAGGCCAAGAGAGCAGAAGCCAATTGGGTTGTGTTAGACAAGTAAATATGCTAATTTTCTTTCTTTGTTTTTAATCATTCTAAACATGGCCTGAAATTCAGGTATCATGAATGCAAGTTCTTGTTACTCGAGTTTGATGTTCACACATTTATTTATTGATCTTTGGTGTGTCCTTGGCTTTTACTTCAGACAACTTAAAAATGAGGAAAAGCGCTGCATGGAGGAGTTGCAGTGCAACATTGTGGTTATGAAGCGTTCCCAGCCAAAAGTTCTTCGTCTGAATTTGGTTGGATCATCCAGAAGAGAAACTGAAGTTGCCTGTCCATCTTCAGACCCAGATGAATCATCTGAAAAGCCTAAGAAAAACAAGAATGGTTCAGATTCCATTAGAGGGCCAGTTGTGACACCCACTAGTAGTCCAGAACTGGGGACACCATTTACTGCTACTGAAGCAGGAACTTCATCAGTCTCAAGCTCAGATCCAGGAACTTCTCCATTTTTCAACTCAGAAAGCAATGGAGACTTGAAGAAAGAGGAATCATTAGTAATTAGGGAAAATCGAGATATTGAAGACTCTAATTCAGACACAGACAGTGAAAATTTATCTGTGTCTTCTGCAAGTATGAGATTCCAACCATGGATGACCGAATTTCTTAGATCTCATAACCAGTCCACACAACAACACATTGAAGATGAATGTTCAAGAAGAACAAATAGTGAGGCTAAAACATCAACAACAAAAGCTTTACTAGAGAAGTTCTCAAGACTTGGTAGAGAAGCTGGAGTTGGAATGTCAAACTATAGGAACGATCATGAATTCAGTGGAAATGTTAGAGAAGCAATTTCACTATCCAGAAGTGCACCTCTTGGCCCCCCTCCGCTGTGTTCAGTATGTCAACATAAGGCACCAGTTTTTGGCAAACCCCCCAGGTGGTTTAGCTATGCAGAGTTGGAGCTTGCAACTGGTGGATTTTCTCAAGCTAATTTCTTGGCTGAAGGTGGATTTGGATCTGTTCACAGGGGGGTATTGCAAGATGGTCAGGCAGTTGCTGTCAAGCAACACAAGTTGGCTAGTTCGCAGGGAGATCTTGAATTTTGCTCAGAAGTGGAAGTTCTGAGTTGTGCTCAGCACAGAAATGTTGTTATGCTAATTGGGTATTGTATTGAGGATAGAAGAAGATTGTTGGTCTATGAATATATTTGCAATGGGTCGCTGGATTCTCATCTATATGGTAATTTCACAACCTCCATGGATAATTTTATTGCTTATATGACACATGCATCAAATATGTTCATGAATGGCCCCAGCATGTTAACAGCCTTTATGAATATATATGCAAGAGGTCTTTGCATTCCCATTATTGGTTTTATCCTTTTTTTCATTGGTGCTAAATATTGGCAATTGCTATTAGCATTGCCAAATCAGTTCTGGTGATTTATTATATGAATATATCCTAGACAATGGTTCACTATCATCATCATTATCATTTTATTTCTGGCTGGCATCCACTGTTCTGAATATACCAACAATTTGGTTATTGTTTCAGGACGTCATCAAGACCCTTTAGAATGGCCGGCAAGGCAAAAGATTGCTGTGGGAGCTGCTCGAGGTCTGCGATATCTTCATGAAGAATGCAGAGTAGGTTGCATTGTGCATCGTGACATGCGACCAAACAACATCCTCCTCACCCATGATTTTGAACCACTTGTATGGCTCTCTCAATCTCATTCTCTATTTTTGTAAAAGTTCAAAACCACCATTAACTTGATTTATCATTTTCATCCACTTAAATAAATTAGATCATTTAGGGTTTGCCTTGTTATGCTAGTAACAATATGATGTACTTCAGTTGACCGAATTTAGATGTTGTGGGCTTAATTTAGCACTTGCATTTGTTGCTAGGTCGGGGATTTTGGCCTGGCAAGGTGGCAGCCTGATGGTGACACAGGTGTGGAGACAAGAGTAATCGGAACATTTGGGTAAATTGAACATCAACTTTTGCTTTTAACTTCTACTTTCTCCATGCAATTACATAATTCATTAAGGTTCTTCTGTGCTGTAGGTATTTGGCACCAGAATATGCTCAGAGTGGCCAAATCACAGAAAAAGCTGATGTCTATTCCTTTGGGGTGGTGTTAGTTGAGCTTGTTACTGGACGAAAAGCAGTGGACCTTAACCGGCCAAAGGGCCAGCAATGTCTCACTGAATGGGTATGCTTTGAAATATTTTTTTATTCTCATCTGTTTATTGATTATTAGCTTTAGCTCATTCTAATAGGCTAATTTAAAGTAATCTGTGATATACACGAATTTGTTTAATATATACCTTAATCTAGAAATTTTTTGGTTTTGTTGCCCTTGATTCATTGCGAATGAATTTTGATTGGAACAGGCACGCCCACTGTTGGAAGAATATGCTATAGATGAACTGGTTGATCCACGGCTAGGGAATTGCTATTCGGAACAAGAAGTTTATTGCATGCTTCACGCAGCATCTTTATGCATAAGACGGGATCCACATTCCAGGCCCCGCATGTCTCAGGTAATAAGAGTAATTGAAGACAGCCAATTTGTTTTACATATCACATCTTATTACTTTTGCAACAAAATTTAGTTGTTTCCTTACTGCTTCATATTCATTTGGTAAAAGGTGCTTCGCATGCTAGAAGGAAACATGGTCATGGATGCAAATTATATGTCAACAACTGGATTTGATGTTGGCAGCTGTAGTGGTCGAATATGGACAGACCGGCAGCAGCAACAACTACCTTACAGTGGTCCCTTGTTAAATGAGGCTCTTGAAAGCTTTAATGGGAAGCTCTCGCTTGATTCACTGAAGCCGTCTTTCTGGGAAAGAGAAAAGGCCAGAAGGACTTCATATGGAGGTGATTTATGAAGAGCTTTAGTCCCCTCCTCAACATGCATCTTACTTGATATGTATTTGGCCCATTTTGTATTTCTTTATTTTTGTCCAATGCCCACTTAAGATTTTACTTGTGTATAGTAGTAGTTGCAGGGAAGTAGGAATAGCGAGGTTTTGTAATTCTTTTGTAATGGAGGAAACTCATTGTATGGTGTTCTAACTCTGCTTTTTTGTCTAAATCAATGAAAGGCCTTGTCAGAATTTCGCCCTTGCAGTGTTCTCTTATCAAAAACTACCCAAGGTAGCTCTTTATATTGAGAGTTTACAAAGTTAGATCACTTGGATGTGAACCTGTTATGTCATTACTGAACTATATATAGTACTAAATAATTCAAAAATTTAATTTTAAAATTAAAATATCATCAAAGGATATTTGAATTATTGATCTCTTATGTTTGGAATCTCTTTTTTGACATTTAAACTATCTTTTGGAGGTTTACGATGATGTCTTATGTTTTGATTAGTGGGGGACCATAAGATACACTTCATGGGTGCATAGATTGGTGCAGGAAGACAGTTATTTTGAATGTTTTTAGAGAGGTGGCAAGAAGCAGAAAAAGATAATGTGAGAATTGTCTTTCCTGGAGAAGCATACAAAAGTAACAGATGAACTCTGCAACTAATTAATGAGGGGGCAGGGGTCTTATCCTGGCTGTAATTTTTTTGAATTTCAAATTGTTATGGGCATATCAAGACAGACTTAACCAGGGACTGTGAGTCTTCCATTGATGACACAGACAGTCAGAAAACACAGGTGTTCATCAATTAACCTTGTCATTTCTTAGCAATTTGGCATCAAGTCATTTCTCTTTCACACATCACAAGCAACCTAAGGAGATAAAATTGCACAAATACATATGAAATGAGAAATGATTTGCCTGTCTTTTCAGACTTTTTCTGTTCAAATTGGGGTAATAGACCAGAGAGAAGTGATTAATATTATATGTCAATACCCTTGCTCTCATTTCACTTGTGTCGTTCATCCAAGTGACATTACAGCACATATACACTAGCGCTTTTCTCAATCAAACAACTAGCAAAAGCTCCAAAAAATGTTGTTTTCATGACCCGCAAGTTGTGATACATGAGATACAGAATACATCCAAGCCTAACAAAGATGAGAAAGAAGCTTCTAGTTTAAGAATATCTCTCTTTACAACTTGTGACATTTGAAGATTTCATCTTATTCTACAAATTTGAAGGATATATAATCATGAGAGTGACGAATCCCATATCCAACGCAAGATCGTGAAGACGCAGCAGAACAACCATGTTCTAATGTGAATGGCCATGACAGAAGTTCAGTGGAATAACCCCCACACCCTCTTGGAATTATCACAACTTCTAGAATGGGCATTCATTTGATGGAATAATCGTTCCAAAGTATTTTTCGTTTATTCGAAATGTTATTAAAAATTTATTTTGTTTGAACTTTTATTTAATTTAGGAATAAGAAAAGACTATTTAAAGTCAAAATGAATATTATTCGTGACACTTATTTGTTGTTATTCATCTTATTAATTATTTATTTATAATGAAAGCTTGAAGAGTACTTCTCCCTATCCAATATCCAAATCATAATACAATTCGACGGTGGTTTATCATGTGTATATTCGGATTGGATTGCTTAGTCATCTATTGTAAGTGTATCGATATCTTTTTTTTTTTTATATTTAGTAAGTAATTTTTTCACTAGTTTTACGAGGACTCGAACCTAAGACATTTATCTCCTAATGCTCTATAAGTTTTGTTAATCTTTGGTTTTGTATCGACATCATTTAGTAGCAAAGTAGAGCTTTGTTATTAATGGTTGAGCAATTGAATTGTGGTCCAGGTAAGAGAGGTGTGGTGACAGAGGACATGAAGGCTTACCTAAGGGAGACCTTGCTATTCTCCAACATGACCAGCGAAATATAGAGTTTGACAATATGAGGGGGCGAGTTCAAGATCTTCAGCAGTGGCTTGCACAATTATTGATTTCTAAGGAAACAAAAGAGAAATCTCATATAATGAAACCGTTGAAGAGAAGGGAGAAGGCACTAATCCTTTTGCGCAATAGTTGCCAAGTTGGGGGGTTAGGCCGAGGAACCAACAATACTCTCGAGATATAGACATGAAGACTAAAACTTGAAGTCTGATAGTAGGACACATCGAATTTAATGGCTGGTTAAATAGTGTGGAGCATATCTTTGATATAAAGTAGCTTTCAGAAAACAAAAAGGTTAAATTGGCCGCCATTAAATTGAAGAAACATGCTTCAGTTTGGTAGAAGCATGTAAAGGAACAACGGTCCAGGGAAGGAAAACAGAAAATTGCTACTTCGAAGAACATAAAGAAACTGTTGCATCGAAAGTTTCTTCCTAAACAATACTGGCAAGAACCTTTTATTGACTATCACATTGTCAAACAAGGCAAAATGTAAGTTGAGGAGTTCACCAATGAATTTGATGAGTTCCAAATGAGATGTGATGTGGCTGAGAAAGATGAACAAAAAATTGCTTTATTTTTTGGTGGTTTTCGTCCTGAAATTTCAGACATTGTCCAGTTACAATAATATTGGACCTTTGAAAATGTGTCAACTTGCCATGAAGGTGGAAAGCCAACTTAAAAGGAAAAACAACAATGGCTCACAATTCTCGAGTCATTATTGGGAAAGTAAGTATTCGGGTGCTCGCGCGGATTCAACTTCTTCCAAACCAACATATATGGCAGCAAGAGTCCCAAGGAGTTGATATATGATGATGTGAATGCAGAACAAGAGCAGTCAAATTCCGAAGAATACGAGATCATTTATGGAGACCAATTTGAGTCTTTATGTGGAGAATAGTAATAAGCATGGAGGGGAAAATTACAATGTGGGCACTGAAATTTTTGTTAATATAGATAATGTTTCAGTCATGGATGCAAAGGATGACAACGATGATCAAACTTATGATACATCAAATGAGTTTTCGATCGAGAACTCAAATGAAATCAAACCTGCTGATATTCCAAAATTGAGTTCATATCTGAAACTGAGAATGCTTTGATTCAGGTGATGGACATGAAGAGCCCCTTCGTGCTAAGATGTTTGATGAAACTTTTGCTCAGATGGAGGATGTTGTTCTTGAAGATTAGATAAACCTCTTGAAAGAATCCAGAGGTTTATTAGATAAACCTCTTGAAAGAATCCAGAGGTTTATTCCGGTCAATTTGTTGTCCGTTCCATTGCTTCTCCGTTAAAGAACAAGCTGCAATTGAATGTGTTGCTCCTAATCATCTGGACAATTTTATATGACAGACTGCAGTTTTGGCTTCGACGAGCAAGCTGAGTCTGATTAAGAAGCTACATACTCAGCTCCACAAATGCATCTACAAGTAGAATGAGCGCTACAAAAAAATAGGCCAATAAACATTGTAAAAGGTTTGTTTTCAAGCCATGCGTTTAGAAAAAGTGTTTTTTCAGTGGACTGATTCGAGAAATTGGCGTTAAGAGCTGATGGCCCATTTAAATTGCTAGAGCATATCAATGACACCGCTTAAAACAAATTGAGTTACTAAGAGATTCTTTGCAACTTTGCTAAAATTAAAGATTTTGATCTTGTTCTTCAAATGTGATGGAGATATAATCACAGGAGATCATGTGGACCAAAAATTTCCAACAGCAACCCAGCTGAAAAAGAACTCCATGGGGACAGATAGTTTTTTTGCCTCTGCTCCCTTTCCCCCTAGAATCTCCGCATTTTGGACCTTGCATATCTAGAGATAACAGTATAAATACATAATAAAAATCAGTCTAAATCTAGCTGCAATGATAAGAAAACACAATGAAGTCTATGTGAAGAGAAACTTTTTAACGAATGGAGTAGAGAATAGGTACTCTATGTGCATGCCGCCTCGATCAGATGATGGTAACATGGTGCCTTGAAGCTCCTCCATGGCTTTACTAGCTTGTTCAATTTCCTGGGAAATGAAGGGAACAAATGACCGTCAAGAGAGATCATAAATTCAAATTACACCATCTATTCATTAGCAGCTCAGTTCACTAACAGCTACTCAAATTTCTTGGGTTTGGCCATCATGGAACCATTACTAATATGTGGTCCCCCTTATTGAGCATCCATAATCATAGCAAAACAGTTGCCTATAACATCTCAAACATGTAAGCAATACCTCAAAATCAGCAAATGCAACTGGCATTCCACCTTTGGCACGCATTTTAAGCAAACTGAACCCTGGATATCTGGAACCAACAAAAAACAGATAAAGCCATTTAGTTTCCAGCCAAACAATTCACTGGATGATTGACAAAGACAAGAACATAGATATCATCAAAGAAAGAAGCAGAAAATCAAACACTCATCTCATCAAGCAATAAATTTCAACAAACGGATACATAAGGTTGCAATCAACAACTTACAAAGACAAAGCTTGCTTGAGCTCATCTTCGGTGCAATTTGGACCTAAATTTGCGATAAATAAAGTTGAGCATGTTTGAACAACGCCTTCAACAGTCTTTTCAGACTGCTCCCACAACCATTAGAAAAGATAAGAGTCAGAAACAACTCTATTCTGAGATGGTTTAAAAGAACTCACCACATTGATAATATGGTAATCTTTATATGTGAATCACTATTTGCATCATAAATAATATAAAGAATTCTGATTCAGTATTTTTACTCTCTCAATAGGTTTATGAGATAATACTGCCATCATACTGACCAGAGAACTATCAGTTATACCAAGAAATCTTTCAGCAAAGTTGAATAAAATAGAAGTAAGGGCCTATCCTATATTAACATTCAAAGCAACAAAGTACAGATTTTTTGCCTCATTCTTATAACATTTTTCC
The DNA here is from genome assembly GCF_011075055.1 of Mangifera indica. Lineage (NCBI taxonomy): Eukaryota > Viridiplantae > Streptophyta > Magnoliopsida > Sapindales > Anacardiaceae > Mangifera > Mangifera indica. The sequence goes on from NC_058142.1 coordinate 8,062,153, forward strand.
TCAGGCTGTTGAGTGATTCACTTACATTTATAGATGTTGCTTTGTCAGGAACAGCTGTTGTCTCACTGCATATTACCAGACACAAATACAAACTTAGTGATGCACAAAACGAGTCACTATAACCTAATAAGCCACTCAGTAACCTATCAACTAAACATTGCAAACTTCAAAAACTTCTACTCAAATTTATAACCATGCTTTCTCTTCAAACCTGGTTTCATTTCCCGAATTATCCCTGTTGCCGGAACTAGTGTTGTCTCTTGGAGATGCTTCATCTGTGTCACTATCGCCTGAGCATGAGAAATGTACCAATATGAGCAAATATAATAAGGATAATGCCTATTTTTTCAATTTAACCTGAGAATATGTGCATTACCATCAGCACTTAATGTTTCTTGGGCATTAGCAGCTACTCTAGTTCTTTTATCAATAACAACATAAGCACCACCCCCTGTGAAATAAGAAATCAGCCAACCATCTTAAAGAGCATTTTGGGGTTAATTCAGACAATTAAACTGGAGTTTCTTGCACTGATTTGCACTTATTTGGAGAAACTTCAAAACTTGTGTACCTGGTTTGCGTTTCTTCCTTGAGTTTGATCTAGCCAATTCAATATGCAGGACTGATCCATTTTGTGGATCAAATTTAACACCCTAAAGATAATAATGAAGGAAACAAAGTCAAGAGCAAAATCAATTTCCAAAACCTTCACATCATGTCAATAGAAAGGCAGCACTTCTTTCAGTTTCAAACTTTAGAGTATCACCCAAGGAGGTAAATTGACAAGAAAAATAATCAGAACCAAAACCCCATTCCTATTTGAGTTTTTTTGACTTAACAAAAATATGTTTATCAGAAAATTCACCAAATTGCTCATCTTTTAACGTTCACAATTACACAAACTCTCGGAATATTTTTTATTCTTTTCTTGTCAATACTTTATGAAGATTTAAAAAAGAAAAAAAAATCTCACCATAATAAAATAGGTGGACAAACTAAATATCTATTTCTAGCTAACAATATTTCATCATCCAAAAAGATCTTTAATAAGAAAAATCACCATAAGATCATCATATCCAATTTGATGGCACCAAGACTTCTAAATCAAACAAATACATTACTGAACATTGAACTCTCACATTCAACTCGTGCATAGCTGCAATGGCAGATTGATGATTGAAGAATGTGGCAAATGCAACAACCTGCAAACAAGAAATTAAAGCCTCTGATGTGTTACAAACCCCACTCTACTTATCTACGAACAATAAAAAAGATTGCAAACCAATAAATGACCAACATGTTTCAGCTGAAGGCATTCTTTACTTCAGCTTTTACATTTGAGTAAAGGGTTATCACTTTACATTGTTTCTACCCATTTAAATTCTATTTAAAAAACCCACATGAAAATTGTTCAGTTCTCCCGGGAAACAACAGAAAGTTAAACGCGCCCAAACCCACCCACACCCCACACCACCACCACAAACAAACCCACCCACGCCCCCCAGCCCACCACCAACCAACCCCCCCCCCCCCCCCCCCCCCCCCCCCCCAAGCAAAACTGAAGAAAATGGAGCTACCTCCTTCTTAGTAAATAGTTCAGTTTTCCCGCGACATAATAAAAACTCCAAAATAATCTTAGGACAAAGAGAAGAAAATTAAACAAAAAAAGGGAGCTACCTAGATTTCAATCAAATTGCAGTCTTCTTAACGAAAGTTTCAAATTTTCACACAAAACAATCAGGAAATTATTTTTTTTTTTTTGGAGGAAACGATGTAGAAAAGAGGAATAAAGCTACCTGGTTGCCCCGCCCCGTGTACTTTAGCTGGCAAGAGTCGAAGCCAGGTTTCCGGCGAAAAAGGTTGTGAATCTCGCGCGGTTTGACGTCGTCTGGTAGGCCGGAGACGAAGAGGGTGTTTATGCCGATATCTTGGTGTTGGTGGAGGTGATGATAAGGATGATTATGAGGCGGCGTGGCCGGAGAATGATGGTGATGATGAAGAGAAGGCATGTAGTAAGGATCGTATGGCGGATGAGCCATTTTAATCAATGGATTGATTCTATTGAGTCCACCGGTCGTGTTGACGTTGCCGATTTAGAGGTTCTAAGTGTGACTTGCAGTTTATCGTAGGTCGAACCGCTAGTTCCCTCTGTTAATGACAAGGAGTTTTAGAATCAATAAATGTGTGACATAGGGGCACTCCCGTTAAACTAAATTTATCTCAAACAATTTTATGTCTCTAGAGTTTGATAAACTCTTATTGTTTGTGACTTATAAGCTCTTCGTTAGGTTAGTAGTAGGTGAATTTGTATCGAGCTCTTGATCTAATAGTCATTCGAATACAAACTAAGAGTAACCTCAGCAAAACATTATGCCCACTTAACTAACGAAATGTCAACGATTAACTCTTAACTTGTCAATGATACAACTACTCATATAATTTGATCATTTCATTACACGATATTTTTTCAAGGTTAAGGTATAGATTTAGTATCTCTTTGAATGAACCCTCCGTATACATAGATTAGTGTATATCAACAACCAAATGATATTGAATTAAGCACCAACCTAATCTCACTCTGACCACAAATTTAAGTAGTTATTGTCATCCATCAGTAGACTTATATAAAATATCAATTCCTTTGTTCAAGAATGATGAATCCTCTTTTGATCCATCATAGTTTTCATACATCTTTTGATATGACAAATCACCACATTTTTGACAACCTTCTATAAAGACTACGTTGGATTGGTGTCAAACCATACCAATCTTTGGGTAAGATGATCTAATAACCTCAAATTTAGGGACCACATGTACCACCATTTGTTAAGAGAATTTGTTTCATAGGTACTAAAGTAACCATCTATATGAAACCCTTTTAGAGGATCTGTATGGTTAACACATCTATAACATGCACCCATGTATTGCACCAAACTATTAACAAACAACTTTGACATGTGAAATCTGTCACCATCATTCAATAAGGTTATTCAACACTATAATAGTTTTAACTATATTTCATGTGTCTTTAGTCAAGGTAATATAAAAAATATGAACGTTTTAAGAACGATCACCTAATGTAAATATAGGGTCTTCACAATCAATTGACATACACTGAATTCTCATCATGGTTCAACCATTCTAAGGTCTTGTTATAAATATATACTCTTACGAACAAAGAAAACCACAAGAAATTACATATTTGACTTTTATTAATGAACTTGTATTGTCAAGAGGATTGATTCTAGGCACCAACTTCCGTAATCTCTTATTTGCACTATAGTCAATCATTCACGTAAACAACATCGGATGATCATACATGTTGATCATGCTTTTGTTGCAATGGAGTGTTTATTTTGTTGATATCATTAGTTCATAATTTTCCAAGGTTAGCAAACCATTTTTTTTAATTATTTTTGCTAAGGTAAAATCCTCTAAGTATGCAATTAGATCCATTGATGAGACCAAGATTCCATATGGCAATGGTTTAACATTACTATACCAAATCAAATATGCCTAAAGTCAAGATCAATTCATCATTTGAACTTTCACATTCATCATGCATTTCAAATGCCTAACACGACTTTCATAATAGAATTTATATAACTGACACATGTGACCTGTCTATTTTATTTATATTCTTGTTTATGACCTAACTTATTACTATCACTATTCCTCAAGCAATGATTTCATTTTTCATAAACAAAGAAATTATCTATATTCCTTTCCAACGGTTTAAGGATAATTTTTTGTTTGCTATACAACAACACTTATTTGAACATAATTAATATCTCTTAAAAGTATCTGAAGTATTTGAGATATCAACTTAAGTGCACAACATGACATACATGATTATTCTAATAGCAAACTTTTGTAGAAATCAAATCATCTTTATCTCTGACTTCTTATGTCTAACAACACATTCCCTAATAGAGACATATCTCATGTGACGTAAAAAGATCCTTTCGAATCCTTTTATGCTAGATTTCTTTAGCTTTTCATCCATTCTATATACTTTGACTTAAATTCTTTGGAGTTATATAGGAGAAAGGTAATAAAAAGTTGGTGTTTTATGGACAACTACAATTCCACTAATAGTGTATAGAAGGGTTAACAAATTGATTGAATTAACTAAAAATATTTTAATGATTTTCGTTGGATTTGAGGAGTTTTGAGGTCTTTGAGGTCTTTGATAGAAATAAAATTCTAACAATGACGTGTACATTGGTTGTGAGAAGACAAGAATGTGACTGTCACATGTGGTAGATATTTGACATTCCATGTGTGCATGCAATATATGTTAGAATATGCCCTAAAAACCAATCGTTTTAATTGGTTTTAAAGGTTGTATATCTTGCATATACATTATTAATAAAAGAAGAGTTCTGTCATACTTTACATGTTTTCTACGTCACTTTTATATCTATGTTATAGTTGTATATTACATCCATATTAGCTATATGTATATGACATGTGAAAAGTCTTGATGAGTTTTAATAAACGTCATCAAATTGTTCCCTGCATAGGCAATCTGTTTGGGCAATAGTATTGCATAGTGGGTGTGTGCTATATCACCACAGTATATCAATGGATGATATTAGACATGGTGGATATACATATGGGTAAACAATGGAACCATTTGATGGTTAGAGAACTGATCAAAGGTTATTCTATTATATTGTTTATCGAACGTGACCGCTGAACGATGATCACATGGGCATTAATATGTAGTCAATGATACATCATGAATCATACTAGTGTATAGATCCTGTGACTTGAGATATCACAGTTGTGCTTCGTTTCGAAACGTATGGTTCATACGGTGTATACCACGAGACTAATCATGTCTTGTTCAGAAGCCGTTTTGATCATATGTTGCTTGAGCGAGAAGACAAGTGATGATAGTGATGATCATACAGGGATCCGTCAGCTCGACTGCAATCGAGTTCCTATACGAATATCGATAAATATGAAAATCTAAGACACTGGTCAGTGTAGATAAAAGACCACATGAAAAGAGTTTCGATGTGGCACGTTATGATGTATTACTTGATATTCGAAAAGATTAAATATTGGATTTTGACATTCCATGAATTCAAGTTTAATCGGGATGTAATGACGAAGGGATTAGACTACATGGTAAGTGTGAGTAAGAAATATTCATTTGACATTATGTGAAGCTTGTACTTCATTATGATGTAGGGATCATGGGACATTGCTAGATGACACCACATGATCAGTGAGAGCTTCGTTTTGTAGCGGAAAATGAAGTATATCGGTTAACGATAGTTTTAGGTTATATAGTGATATAATTAAACGTATCGTCCGATATGAGGTCTACGACTACATCATTATGAACCTTGAAGGTCACACCCATATTTCAAGGAAGAAAGTGGTGTTATGAAGCTGAAAATATTTATCCATGGTTGGCTAGCACTTTCCGAGGATAAAAATTGTGCTTTTCAAATAAAATTCAGAAAAGGGGCAAAATTGTCATTTTACACCTTTTAAATTGTTTAGAAAGTTAGAATGAATAATTTTGGACACAAATTATTCAACATGTGTCAAATTGTAATTTCTCTTAATTATCAACCAATGAGAATTAAACACATGTTTTAACTTGATAAATATCAAGTTTTAATGTAATAAATGTGAGAGAAAATGAAGAAAAATATACAATTTCTCTTCTTCTTCTTCTTTTGTTAGGAAAACTTCTCTTTTTCTTCAGTTTTTCTTCCTTGAAGGGTGCAAGTCAAGAAATTACTTATTTTAGTGATTCAAGCTTTCAAACTTCAAATCAAATTACAAGGTACAAGGTAGTTTACATGTTTCTATGTTTTATTTCTTGAAACAATATGTAAATTTTATATTACCATTGTTATATATGATATGAACATAAATTAAAAATTTTAATTTTCTTGTCAAAATCCATCAATATATTGTTTTTCTACACATGAATGTTTCAAGCTTTGAAGAAGATGTGGATGAAAAGTTGTGGAGATCACTTAATATGCAAACCTCTGTGCATATGGCCACCATTTAGGTATGCCAAAATAGGCAAACCGCCAAATACAAGAAAAAGAGATCTAACCCAACAACAAAGGAAGGAAAAAAATTTACACTTAGGTGTAGCATTTGCAATATTTTGGGGCATAACGACGGCAATTGCAAGGAAAACGGATGAGAAATAGTCTAACGCTCGTTTTCCCTTTCTTGTGCCTTAAGGTTATGAAACCTTTTGGTCTGTTTGTCATAATGATAGTACTTCTCTACATTGTCAATCGAAGGTTCTTTTATCTTTTCTCTCTCCATTGCCAATCGAAGGTCCTTTCATCTTTTCGTTCTATAAATTTTATCTTCAAATATGGTTTAGGCATCAAATAAGAATTTACTGTTATTTACTTTTTTTTTTTATAATGACTAAAATTGAATTCACTTTTTTTTTAAGTAAAGAAAAATCTCAGTGAATAAGATATTTTAAAAGCCTGCATAATTTAATTCAAATTATAAAATTTAATTAAATAGTTTAAAAATTATAATTCAGTTTGAATTATAAAATAGTTTGGTTTTAATTAAAAAAATTTTAATTGTTTTTTAAAATTTGGATTACAGTTTAAATAATTTTTAAAATGAACCAAGTTATAAACCATATTTTTTAAAATATATATATATATATATATATATATATATATATATATATATATTTATATCTAAAAAAATCTTTCAATAAATAATTAAATGTATAACTTATTTTTTTATTAATTTTATTAAATAATATATATATATATATAAATACATTATTTTAATTAATTCAAATTATAATTTAAACTAGATTAAACTATATTTTTTCAGTTTAATTTAATTTAAAAATTATTTAAATTATTTTTTAATTTAATTAAAAAAAATTTTAAACTACGCCAAATTCAATTATACCCTCAATCCCCTCTGTTATCACATAAGTTTCAGCAAATTGAAGTAAGTAAAAACAGATAAAATTGATTTTGTTGGTGGTTTACATTTCAGTGCATTGGGATTATAACAAATAAAAATAAAAAATCATAATAATGTTTAAAAAAATAATAATAATAATACTTAGTTGGATCCGGTCCAGATGTTATTCAAATAAATCCAGAAAGCTCAAACTTCATTAACACCTCTTCTTCCATCTACCCGTCAAACCAAATTCAAAATCATAAACTTTAACAAATAGCAAACGTTAAGAAGACGAAGATCTAGCTGAAGTCGCCGTCATCAACCCTGCAGCTTCTTCATCCAACGATAAATCATCCGTCCTCCTGAACGCCGCGTGCACCGCCACAAGTACCACCCCTATAAGCAGCGACACTAAGATATTGACCGTGGCGTCCGTCAAGAACAAGAAGACAAGAGTCAGCACCGACAAGACGATGAGGACAACACGATCGTCGATCATGCGGCCGAAAACCACCAAAGGCTCATCGCGCAGGAAGTAAAGAAACAACCACGCAGCCATCATGATTATGAACACAATCAACGAGATAGGGTGCCACAAGAGACTGAGAAACAATATCAACTGCACGATGATGGCGTAGTTCATGCGAAAAAACGAAACATTAGTTTTGATTCTGACGAAAGCTTCTTGGAAGTTGGACGGTAACTTGAGGGAGTGGAAATCGAACATGACTCTCCAAGGATGGCGGGAGCCTAGGCCGGCTTTGATTCTTTCTTTGGCGCGGGAGATGTAGTCAAGGTTGGAGGAGGGGCTGGCGGAGGAGGAGGTGGGAATGGTGCCGTAGGTGGTCATTTTTCCGGCGGGGGTTTGACTTGTAGGTTTGGGTGGTGGGTGAGAGCAGAGGGAAATTGAAGAAAATGAAATAAGGCGGTGAAGAGAATAGAGAATATTTATATAATTATTGGCGTCTAAATCAAATTCTAATCTTTAAATCGCAAAAATTAGGTAATAAAAAATGCACTAGATTTCACAAAAAAATTATCTACCGTTGATTGTCAATCTAATTGATGATAATAGCGCACTAAGCAGTGTGGGGACAGGAGCAATTAGGCGACGGCAGGATACTACCGAGGCCGCCAGCTTTGGCCACGTTGCATGTCCCAAGCTGCTGGAAACTTGTACGGACTTTCTTTTTATCGATCAAGAAATTTGCCTACCTTATGGGTGTCAGAAATTTTTATTTTAATTAAAAATAAAGATAAATTGTTAATTGATACCTCTATTAATTTTTTAGATTAAAAAAGATAAAATAATTTATAATAAAAACATATAGTTTATATTGGATGAATAAACGAATTTTTGAGATTAAAATTTGGAGCGTCGTCGTTTTATCCATGTTGGGTGGAAAATAGTCATGTGAAGTGGAAAGTAGTTATTGGGCGTTAGCGACGTCCATGTGCACTTTTATTATGGAGATTCTGAGATTGTCGTTTTCATTAGGGGGATGGACTATTCCCCACCCAACATGTAGCGCAACATAGAAGGGTATTAATGGTAATTCAAAAATTTAAATACCTAGATTAACTTTTATTAAAATTTTTTATTAAAGATAAAAATAAAATCGTTATTTTATTATTAAATTATAAAACCTTTAAAAATTATATTATTTTATCTTTATAATTTGAAAAACTAATAATTTTTCTTTGGGATTTAGTTTTAAAAACTTGTTATTTTTTTTTTAAAATTTGAAAAATTTTTCAGTCAACAAATTCGATGAGTCATTGATGGCCAAAACTTTAGAAAGACATGACAAAACGTTCTTCATAGTCCTGATATCAAAGGACGACGTTTCATCGTCTAGATAAAATATTGTCTCTAGATTGATGATGCTTCGAAATGGCAAAGTGTTATTGATTTGAATAACACTTTATCAAAAAGTGTCATCGATCTAAAAGATGGAGGAAGTGTTGGGGATTAAGTAATATGCATGAATAACCAATATAAAATATCAACTTTCAATTTTGATTAGATCAAAACAATGAATCAAGAAAAGATTGTGGCCCAGACTATTGCATGATTGAAGAAATAATTCAGACAAGAAAAGAAAGATGAATTGATGAGAATTGGAAGTAGGTGGGTGTCCATTACTACATAAATTGTCACATTCTTTTCATTTTATTGTTATTGTTGTTGCACTCTTGCCTTATTATTTCACCATCCATTATTACATTATGAATTTGTCTTTGAAAAAAAAAAAAAAACACTCTCAATATTTTTTTTTAAGTAATTATTTATTGGACAACATTTGTATAAATAATTAAATGAAAAAAAAATGACACAAGTTTCATTTGTATTAATATGCAGACCCTTTTATCATGTTTATTGATGAAATCATGTCAATTAATTGCTAAGAATCTTTATTTATTTTTTTAAATGTCTGATGATAACTTTAAAAAAATTCAAATGTGTACATAATTGATTGAAATATCCATAATAAAGGAATGTCAAAAAATTTATGGTAGAGAGATAGACTTTTCGAAGATATTTATTAGTTTGGGGCTGCAAAGCAATGAGCTTTTATTTGATAGCGCATGTTTTATTATTTTTAGTTGGAATTAGGGATGGATTCGGATCGGGCCGAGCCTAAACATCCTTTTGCTCAAGTTCTACTCGAATTAAAAATGATTTGGTTAGAGTTCGACTCGAGTTTGGTTTGGATGAAAAACTTCTCAACTCAGTTTGATTCGAGTTTGACTCGATTTCATAATCGAATTAATTGTTCGAATTCATAGTTTGGTTTGACTATAATCAATAGTTCGAATTGACGGTTCGAATGCATGGTTTGAGTTTGTGATTTATTGACAAAATGCCGTCATTTTATCCAAATAATATTTAAAATTTATGATTCGAGTCATGAATTCAAACTGGATTAAGTCACGAATTCAAATTGCTAATTCAAACGATTGAATTTGAGCAGATTCGAGTAATAAATTCTAGTCGAATCTAGCTACAAATTTGAATTAAAAAACAAGCAAATCTTTTAATTCGAATTCAATTTGAATTTGAATCAAATAAATTTGAGCTAAACTAAATCGAATTGAATTAGCTTTCGAGACCGAGTTGACTCGGATCATATCCAGGCCTAGGAATGATTAAGAGTTTCGTATTGTTTTAGAAATAAGACAGGGTACTTAATCACTTAACTTTATTTAGGGGGACTAAATGATTTTAGCTAATATTGTAGGAAGTATTGTAGCACCACACTCCGAAGGTTTTGTTCCTCAAGGTCGAATGTTATTTACTTAACCTTGACTATTCAACAAATATATAATCAATCATACGATTGATTGAATAACCTTATTTATGCATTAATAAATCTCAAGTATCAATAATCCCAAGCCTAACAACTAATAAATGTGTGCACGCAAATAATATTTAACAAATGATCTATCAACAAAAATCACAATATAGTATCTAATCTTATTGATGAATCCATTTATTGTATGTAGCCCTATCATTGATTGACTACGTTCTTGTCATCACATTTATGTCTTTCATCTGTGAAATTAAAAAAAAAAAAGTGATAAACACACAGTAAGTATAGATAATCTATCCAACTTGTATTCACCTTCCTATTTGTATTCTATGCATCCTCAATTTTCTTTTTCTATATAATTCTAAGGCTAATCGGAACTCAACCGAATGAGGAAATTGGTACTCCAATCATGTGACTAATTTCTAATACCATATTTGTTCTAGTTCTCCTATTATAGTTTCCATTCAACAAACTCACGATCTTGGAAAATCAATCTCTAGATCTCAATCGATAGACTATTTACATCTCGGTAAATCCTACACTTATTGACAGACTCGCAATATTGACAATTCAATCTATGAACACCAATCGATGGACTATCTCTCATCCTATCTACGGGTATATGTCTACGTCATAGATACTCTCTCACATCAGCCTAATATCTTGCGTTGTGAATTTTATATTCCATAAATATCGTCTCATCTCATTTTCCACAAGATTGTCTAAATCCCTAATGATACTCAATGATCTAGAATCATATCTCTAATCATCTAACTCTTTCCATCATTCACCTGGTGCATTTATTCATTTCTCATGCCCATTCTAGTTTTGTATCTATCGAGCACATCTTGCACCTTAGCATGCCTTATCCTCTTTTTAATATACTTAAAATAGTCATGTGTACAATCATCAATGAATCGGTCAGGTGCATTAATAGTTCTTCCTATGCACGATCATATACTCGACCATATACATACATGCTTTATTCATTACATGAACGTTCACAACCTTGTAATCACAAACGTAGATGCATATTTTCTCCAGTGTACGGGCGTGTCTCATTTGTGTGCACAATCATGCATCTTCATTACATTATCCACCTTTTTCCTCTCTTCCTCATGTCAGTATTATCATAATTTTCCATTCATGCATAGTTGTGCATCTCTTTGATGCACGAACATACATGATGTCCTTTGTTTCTCATTTAGTCATGGATGGTCATGCTAATCTATCACATAATCTTCCACTAGTGATTTTAAGTTTCTTAGAATTAGGGTATGATCATGCATGATCTTATGTACTTAAGAGTGTTACAATTATATGAATATAACCATTAGAACACTATTGGATGATTTTACCCCAAAGTATAAAGAAGATTTTGATTAAAAATAAAACTATGTATACATACAAATTGTATTAACTTATTTATATGATTGAATGATGTGATTGTTTATTTTTTCTTATATTTCAAAATCACTTAATCAAATATTATCATATTATATGAATAAGTTTGAACTTATAATATCACTTTTTGATCGATACTGACCCATCTTCAAAATGTAAACTATTACACAGAGAATTTCCAACAAAAAATTACTATTTGTCAAGTCTTTATCGAATAAAGTGGGTGTAAAAAAAGAGTATAAAGTCTTTATTGAGGATTTTTTTTTTTGTTTGTTTCAATGTTGATTGTCTATTTTATGTTTTACTATTTCAATCAATGATTTGAAAACTGGACTAAACCAGCCAATTCAACCAGTTGAATCAAGAACTTGTTTTAAATTCGATTCGGTTAATATAAAAATTTGGTTTTATTATTGACTCGATCAAATCCAGCCAAAAACAGGTTTCGATTGGGTTTGACTTTTGAATTTTTTTAAATTTTAATTATTTTAAAATAATTTGATTTTTTTATTTTTTTATTATTCTCTGATTGAATCGATTGAACCGGTTGAACCAAAAATTAATAAGATAATTGATTCGATCACCGGTCTGGTTTTAAAAACATAGATTTCAATTATGCATTTGTTAATTTTTGTTAATAAATGTCATCTTTTTTAATTAAAAATTGTTATATATATATATATATATATATATATATATATATATATATATATATATATATATATATATATATATATATATATATATAAAGTGATTTAGAAAGGGCAAGGGTTTGTTTTTTCGTAAAAAATGAGAGATTCAACATAGAAATGAGCAAATCACATTGTTAGCATTGATATACCTAGTATTCTCAGCTATTGGAAAACAATAAAACTATGTGTACCTAATTTTGATACATAATTTATGTACACAGATGAGGTGTCATCATGTGATTAGATTTTTTTTATCATATGATGACACATGTTTTAAAATTACCTAATTGCATGATGACACATTATTATGTACATGAATTGTGTACTAAATTGGATACACATAGCATTGCTCATTGGAAAAATCACACCCCCAATCGTGATTATGACATAAAATTGGCAAAATATAATTTTTTAGGTAAGCAAATTTATGGGTAAAATATAAATTTACTTGCCAAACTTCCGTCAAAAGGGTAAATAATATTTGATAGTAAGAGGAATAAGGGAGTTAATTAATATTTTTTTAGACACTAATGCTTAGAGGATTGATTGATACTTTATACTAGGCATGTCGGGTTTTCTTTATACTTTTCTATTTGCTAATGCATATCAGATTAATTAATATTTTACGATGGGCCAGAAGAGTTCTTCCTACCCAAGGTTAAGTGTAATCTTAAACTGATACTTTTAAACTTTCAAAAACTTAAACTCTTACAAATATTAGTGTAAAATTATCATTTAATTAAAAAATTTTAGAAACTAAATTTTTATCACATTTTATCTCTTAATTTGAGAATCTCACAATTTCTTTACCAAAGTTTGAAAAGTGACAATTAGGTTTTAATTTTTTTTTTTAAATTTTTTTGATAAGTTTTTCTGTCGTGGTCACTCTCTTCCTCTCTAGTGCTCTCTCGCCCTCTAGAGACTGTCAATTTCATCCATCATCAAGAAACAACATCAAAATTGAACAAAGAGAATTCGTTCATTATTGATTTCGTTCATCCTCCACCCATTGTCTTCCGTTGTGCATCATCAATCATATATGTTAGTCTCGGGGCACTACGAACAAAATTCCCATCAATAAACAAAATTTTATTAAAAAACTCAATTAAAGTTAAAAGTGAAATGGTCATTTAACAAAAAAAAAATTAAAACTAAAGTTTTATTAAATTTTCTTCCTCAATTTAAAAACTAATAATTTTTTCTTACCCAAAATTTGAAAAGTGGCAATTTCTTCTCTAGGGTTTTGAAATCGTCCAAAAAAACTGATTTCCTCCAATAAAGACAAAATTATCTTTGTTGAAGTATCTTCATCTCAGAATAATTAGTTTTGTTAAATGACAATTTTTTTTTTATTTATACATAATGTTAAATAACAACATCATAAAAAATGGTAGTCCATCAGACTTGAGACAAAGACTAATTTTTTTGTTAAATAATAGTTTTGTCCTTAATTTTAATTGAGTTTTTTAACAGAATTTTACTTGTTAGTGGGACTTTGGATTTTTGAAAGTTTGAGAGTGTTAGCTTGGAATTACACTTAACCTTAGGTGGGAACAAGTCTTTTGGCACCATTTGGTTCCAAAATAGTTGGAAAAATCTCTCATCAAACTTTGTTAATCAGGAGCATGAAAGACAACAATTATTTCCTATATGAAATTAGGGTAATCATGCCCACTCACCTTTGATGGTAACAAATTCTATTAATAGAGATTGACAAAAAGAGACTCTGCAACTATTTCTAAAGCATATTTGGGTTTCCGAGTTTCATGTTATGTAAGAATTAAACTTGTAACTAACAAGTTCATACTAGTTTATTTGATGATTTCATCAGTATGGTCAGCCCTGAATCTATGAAGATCCCCTGGCTAATTAATTGACCTGCGAAATAACAAGGACAATCCAATGGAATGAAACTACAAAATTCCATTGTTTGAGGAGAAGTGTAATCTGTGCATAAGAAACTTCAATTTTGACGTGAAAACTTGTGACAAGACTTAAAGGTTGCCTCTAAGTCTTAAACTTAACATATAAAATTACTTCCATAAGTTTCTCCAAACGCCGATACATTCCAAGTTTTCCATTCATGCTGCAATTCCAGCCTGCTGAGTGTTTCTGCTGCGCCTCTCTTCCAGTCAGAATCCAAGTCAGATCCAGTTTCAGCCACCTTGACTTTCTTGTCCTGCTGATCGTTTCAGAGTCCAGATATCTGCTTAGTTGGTTTTCTGCTATAGAAGAGTCCACTTTCCAATTGGCTGTTGCACCTTCTCCCGGGTCTCTTTCTGCTGTATCTCCCCTATCTTCCTTGTGGCAAGTTCTTTTGGGGCTCTTTTGTCACAGGCAACAAAAGGATTTTTTCCCCTCTGATCTACTGCCCCAGTTCTCTCTTGCAGCTGGTTAGTTTCACCTTTGTGATCAGCCTTTTGCTCTTCACTCTAGTTTGGCATTTGGCTTTTGGTTGGTGTTCCCCTTCTCAATGCTTAGTTCATAGCTTCCTCCGCTATTGGAAATCATGGCTTCTTACTCATCCGAATTGTATGGATATTTTTTTGTTTAATTTTGATTACCATCTCAGGCTTACTATTAGACGTGTAATTTTAGACTTTGACTTGTGTATTTTGTATCTCTTCTTCAACCTATCATGGTTGATACCATGATAGACATTCAAGAAGAGACTGGTGATTTGTTTTTTGAGTAAGCCTGGTTTTTGCTTGTGTGGCTTCCCTTTGAAAGGACGACCTTAGGTTATGTTTGAGTCTTCTTTTGAGGTCTCGCTGTTTTTCCTTTTAATATACATACTTAATTACCCAAGAAAAAAAAAAAAAAAGATGTAGGCCAAGCTTAAATTCCTCCGTGGAACACTTGAAGCTACCATTTTTTATGCCACACCATACCCCCCTTCATTTCCCTTCAACGTAAGTGGATTTTCTCAAGTCATTCTGTTATACTTCTATGCATTAATAAAGATTAGTTATCGTTTAATGGATGTGTTTTGCAGTGTATTGTTGCGAATGGGAAGCCTAGTTATGTGACATTCAAGAAGACAATAAGAAGGTGGCAAAGACGAGCCACGAGCAAGACAGTTTGAAACTACTAACCTTCCGAATATTATGTGCTCATTCCGGTGATTCAACCATCACCATTAATTACTTTGACAACGAAGTGTTCAACTTGGGAAAACTCCATATCCAAGCTCATGAGATGCTCCATGAGGCGAGTTTGATTAGTGGGTTTTTCCCTCTGATAATGTTGAATGGAAAGCTGAGCCAAGAGCTCAAGCTCAGGTTCATGTTATGGTTCAAACCGGCAGCATTTTACCCGACCTGGGGAACAGTTATTGAAAATGGTGAATTCCAAGGCCTGAGGAATGCTACATTTCCTCAGAGATCTAATTGCCATGTCAAACTGTATCATGATGCTCACCATTTCTCTGCATCTCAGCCTCCATTTGATCTCTGTGGCTCTCCAGGAAAATTATGGGAGGATGTTTACAGGGCCATTGAAGGTGCCAAGCATTTGATTTACATTGCAGTCTGGTCCCTCAATCCCAAGATGGCTCTGGTAAACTAATATCTATCATCAGACATTATTATTATTATTTATTACTTGTGTTCCTAACGTGGGTTTGTTCATCACATTATATCATCTAGTGAATGAGTATGAGATTCAACTTTTAAAGCTTGGGTCTCCATAACTAACTAGACACGCTTCAGATGAAGCAAGCTTGCATAAATTCAAAAGCAAACCCTCGCAAGCCTTGGTTAGACAAGACAGTGTGTTCTTATGCACACAATTTTTTCTTTTTTTCTTTCCGGGGTTCGGAATATTGATTTTCAGTGGAGATAGTTGTCTACAAGGAGAACAAGAAAAATGTAAAAACAGAGGAGAGAAATTAGAGAGCACGAATGGAAGAGTTTTGCTCTAGTGATGATTAATTTCTTTACTTTTCCATACATTTATATTTACATCACTTACAATAGCAGCTTAAATTAAGTTTATCCACATGTTTTCTTACAAGCTGACCAAACCTTATCAAAGTACCCTAAACATAACTACTACAATTGCATTCTAGCAAAAAGCATTACAAAAAGGTTAAGGAAGTCTGTCTTCATGTTAAGGCTGCAAAAAATAATCCACATCAGCTTCAATTTTTCTGCACTTAAACCATCTTCAAAACTTCAGAATCTTTTCAGCAGCCGACTTCATTGTTCCATTGCTTCATCATGGAATCTAACATGCATTGTTTTGTGCAGGTTTGCAATCCTGAAACCAATATCCCATATACAAAAGGAGTGAAGTTTGGTGAATTGCTGAAAAATAAAGCTGAGGAAGGTGTAGCTGTGAGAATCAAGCTTTGGGATGATGAAAAATCCCTAACCAAGGGGTGATGAGAGCTCATGGTGAAGATGCATTTGCTTAATTAAAGCACACTAAAATTATATGCAAATCATGTCCTAGATTACACCACAATTTCCCCACTCGATTTGCTCACCACCAAAGGACTAACTGTAGACAGTGACACTAGAGCACCAAATTCTTTCAGTGACAGAGAAATCATGAGCTTTGTTGGTGGCTTAGACAATGACACAGAAAATCATTCCTCGTTACACGCTGTTGACAAAGAATTACACTATTTTGATTTCTATCAAATAAATATCGCCGGTGCTAGCCTTCACAAAGGAGGGCCAAGAGAGCCATGGCATGATGTTCATGCTTGTATCACTGGTGAGGCTTCTTGGGATGTACTAACAAAAATTGAGCAAAGGTAGACCAAACAATGTAATCCTTCTTTATTATGTTGGTTTTTAATGGAGATTTGTATGCAAAGAAAGCATGAAAAAACGCAAAAAACAGAGGAGAAAAGAAGAAAAATCAGAGCTGGAACGGAGGAAGTCTATTTGGCTGTGAAAAGTCACTCTTTTTTCATTACTTTTATAATACATTTATATACATCCTATCTTACTAAATACAAGTACACAGCAGCTCAAATTAAGCTAAACCATCCAATTTCTTACAAAGCAAACCAAAAACTTACCTGCTCTAACAACTTCAAGCTGCATTGGTTACATTCCAACTAAATTCAAACTAAAACAATTCAAAATGGATAAGAAAGTTTGTCAACATAGTCAATATATCAAAAATAAATTTCAGCAGCACTGCATACTTTACTTAGCTTCATTACTCCTCCTTGACAAACTTACTTACCATTCCCAATTTGTTCCTTAGTTGAACAAATTTATTTGTGCTAACAGCCTTTGTCAACAGGTCAGCCAGTTGCTCTTCTGAACTGCAGTGAATTAGCTGGATTTCAGATTCTTCTTCTGCTTGCCTTATTGCATGATACTTGATCTTTATATGCTTTGTTTTGCCATGAAAAACTGGATTTTTAGTTATAGCCACAGCAGACTTGTTGTCACAATAAATAGGTGTTGCATTCATTTGTTTTTCATGCAAATCACCTAATATCTTTCTCAACCAAATGGTTTGATTTACTGCAGAAGCAGCAGCTATATATTCTGCTTCTGCAGTGGACTGAGCAACAACACTTTGTTTTCTTGAATTCCAGCAGATTGATCCTGATCCAAGAAAGAAAATGTAACCAGAGGTGCTCTTTAAATCATCCATTGAGCCACCCCAGTCACTATCAACAAAACCATGTAGATTGACCTCCAAATTTCTGCTGTATAATATTCCAAGATCAGCAGAGTTCTTAACATACCTGAGGACCCTTTTTGCTGCTTTAAAGTGCTCTTGGCTTGGTCTTTGCATAAACCTTGAAAGCAAACTTGTTGCATACATTATATCAGGTCTAGTAGCTGTTAGATAAAGCAAACATCCTATCAAACTTCTGAAGACAACAGATTCAATTTCTGGAAATCCATCATTCTTTTTCAGTTTCTGACTTACTACAAGAGGATTGTCAACCCCTTTTGCATTCTCCATACCAAACCTTTTCACTAATTCTTTAGCATATTTCTGTTGGCTAATGAAAATACTAGATTCTGATTGCAAAACTTCAATGCCAAGGAAGAAATTGAGTCTTCCTAAGTCAGTCATTTCAAATGTATTTTGCATTTCTAGTTTCAGCCAAGTGATCAAATTTGCATTGCTCCCTGTAATCAGAAGATCATCCACATAAATGGATACTATTAACACATCATCATTTTTTGACTTCACATATAATGTAGCTTCATTCAAGCTTTTCACAAAACCAAGTTTCACCAAATAAGTGTTTACTCTACTATACCAGGCTCTTGGAGCCTGTTTCAGGCCATATAAGGCTTTCTTCAGCAAACACACTTTCCTTTCATCTCCTTTTCTCACAAACCCAGGAGCCTGCTCTATGTACACTTCTTCATTCAAGTCACCATTCAGAAAAGCTGACTTGACATCTAATTGATGAAGAAACCAGCCCTTTTGAGCAGCCAATGCAATTAGAAGTTTAATAGTATCAAACCTTGCAACTGGTGCAAAGGTTTCAGAATAATCTTCACCCTCCTTTTGTGCATAGCCTTTCACTACAAGCCTTGCCTTTAACTTGTTTACAGAACCATCAGCATTTAGTTTTGTCCTGTAAATCCACTTGACACCTAAAACATGTTTATCAAGTGGCCTATCAACCAATTTCCAGGTTTCATTTTTCTGTATCATTTTTATCTCCTCCTGCATGGCTGCCCTCCAACCAGAAAACTTTGAAGCTTCTTCATAATTGGTAGGTTCAATCATTGCCAAATTACACCTGCTATAAATATCAGCAAGTGATTTCATCTTGACTGCTTTATCTTCATCATCACTATTATTTTGCTGCTCACTTTCTGTTTTTCTTTCATTGTGCACAATTGGCTCCTCTTTTATCTTCCTTTGGGCTGCATTTATTTCCCAATTCCACACTGATTCTTCATCAAACTTTAAGTCTCTGTGAATGCCAATTTTACCATTTGAAGGATGATATACTCTATATGCCTTGGACTTGTCACTATAGCCCACTAATACACCTAACTCAGCCTTCTTGCTCAATTTTTCTCTCTTCATTTCTGGAATAAAAGTCCAACAAACACAACCAAATATTCTTACATATCTTACATTTGGCTTTGAACCAAACCAAGCTTCATAAGGTGTTTTATCTTTTAATGCTCTTGTTGGCAGCCTATTGAGCAAATGGACTGCAGTATTTACTGCTTCTGCCCAAAATTTCTTTGGTAGATTGCTTTCAAACAAAAGACATCTTCCCATCTCTATAACAGTCCTATTTTTCCTCTCACTCACCCCATTTTGTTGAGGAGTATATGGGACAGTGAGCTGGTGTTTGATGCCATTTTCCTTGCAAAATTTCTCAAATTTTTCATTAGTATACTCTCCTCCATTGTCACTTCTTATCATTCTTAGTTTGCATCCACATTCATTCTCTACAAACTTCTTGAAGTTCACAAACACATCAATAACTTCAGATTTTTGTTTGATGAAATACACCCAACACATCCTACTAAAATCATCTATGAACAATACAAAATACTTGCTGCCATTTAAGGAATTTTCTGACATAGGGCCACACACATCAGTGTGCACTAACTGCAACTTCTCCTTGGCCCTCCATGCTTCACTCTTTGGAAAAGCAAGCCTTGTTTGCTTTCCCAATTGGCAAGCTTCACAAATTTTCCTCATCATTGCCACCTTTGGCATTCCAACAGCAAGTTCTTTCTCAGTCATCAATTTGAGTCCATGTTCATGAAAATGGCCTAATCTTTTATGCCATTTAATTGATTCATCACCACTACTAACAAGTGCTTGAGCATTCACATCATTTAGCTCTAAACAAAAACTTATATGCATCATATCTACCATCATTACTTCTACTCCTTTTGAGTCATACACATGGCATTTTTTATTGTCAAATTTTAGAGAATAATTATTTTCTAACATTTGACCAATACTCAGAAGATTAAGAGCAATACCAGGAACAAGTAACACATCATTGATCAATCTTGTACTTGAAATTGTTTTGACAGCCACTGTGCCCACTCCTTGCACTTGCAATAGCTCTCCATTTCTAATTTTGACATTGGAAATTTTACTCTTTCTAAGGTTGATAAAAAGGCTTTTATCAAAGGTCATATGATTAGTGCATCCGCTGTCTAGTAGCCAATTTCGAGAATGAAATTGAGCATTATGGCAGTCCACAGTAAACAACTGCTCTTCAGAATGCTCCTCCTTCTCTTGCAAATTTTCAGCAACTTGAGCTTGCTGCTGAGTTGTTTTTCCTTTGTTCTTGCACACCTTTTCCATATGACCAAACTCCTTACATCCTCTACACTGAATCTCAGGCCTATACCAGCAATATTTTTCTGTATGGCTAGTTTTTTTGCAGTGCAGACAAGGTGGGAACCTGCCTTTCTTTCCTCTTTGCCTCTTATCATATCCATCCTTCTTCTCCTTTCCTTTCTTGTTAACATACTGCTTGTTTGAACTGAAACCAGGTTGTGTTTTTGATGATTGGGCTGCTGTAAATGCTCCTTCAGAGATTGTAACATTATCTCTAAAGGCTTGTCTCAATTCCACAGCTTGCAATGAATTGGACAATTCTGAAATGGTCATAGTGCTCATATCCTTTGAATCTTCCAAGGAGGAAATCTTTGCTTCAAATTTTTCTGGTAAACTTACTAACACTTGCTCCACAACCTTACTTTCAGAAGTGATTTCTCCAAGAAGAGTGAGCTGGTTCACTATCTTCATCAATCTATCAATGAAACTTTTGACTGATTCTCCATCTTTCATTCTAAGTAAAGCAAACTCTCTCTTTAAGTTGAAAATCTGCATTTGCTTTGATTTTTCACTGCCATGGAACTCTAGTTTTAACTTATCCCATGCCTCCTTTGCTGTTTCACAAGCCATGATTTTTGCAAACATAATTTCTGAAACAGCAGAATGGATACAAGACAAAGCTTTGTACCTCTTTGCTGTCTCCTCAGAGTGATGTTTAATCTGGTTCAATGTTGGATTCTCAGGCAGTGGATTTGGCTGCTTATCCACTTCAACTACATCCCACAAATCGAAAGCTCTCAAATAGGCTTTCATTTTTACTGCCCAGGCTGCATAGTTTTCACCAGAAAAAACTGGTGCAGTCACTCCTGTAAAGTTGCTGGAAGCCATGGTTACTGCTGAGTTCCTTCTTTCTAACACTTCTACAAATCTTCCTTGACACAGGCCTTTACAAAGACAGAAGGCTCTGATACCAATTGTTGGTTTTTAATGGAGATTTGTATGCAAAGAAAGCATGAAAAAACGCAAAAAACAGAGGAGAAAAGAAGAAAAATCAGAGCTGGAACGGAGGAAGTCTATTTGGCTGTGAAAAGTCACTCTTTTTTCATTACTTTTATAATACATTTATATACATCCTATCTTACTAAATACAAGTACACAGCAGCTCAAATTAAGCTAAACCATCCAATTTCTTACAAAGCAAACCAAAAACTTACCTGCTCTAACAACTCCAAGCTGCATTGGTTACATTCCAACTAAATTCAAACTAAAACAATTCAAAATGGATAAGAAAGTTTGTCAACATAGTCAATATATCAAAAATAAATTTCAGCAGCACTGCATACTTTACTTAGCTTCATTATATTAATCCTCATTAGCAGCATTCTGAATCTTGTTTGCCATTCTAATGTTGCTTCGATTTCAAGCATTTCCAATGGAAGAAACAAGAAGGTGCAAGTGTTCAGATCAATTGATCATGTCTCAGCTTCCCAAATAGCTAAAAACGTAACAGTAGAGCAAAGCATACATGAAGCTTATGTCAATGCAATAAGGCGCACCGAGAGGTTTATATACATTCAGATTCTATACTTCATTGGAGGATGCCATTTCTGGGAGAAAGATAAGCAGAGTGGCTGCAGAAATTTGATTCCTATTGAGACAGCGCTTAAGGTGGTGAGTAAGATTAAGGCAAAGGAGAGGTTTGTAGTGTACATATTAATTCCATTGTGGCCTGAAGAAGAGCCTGAGAGTGAACCTGTTCAGGATATATTGCAGTGAACTAGAGAAACAATGAAAATGATGCATCAATTGATTGGAGAAGCTATAAAACAAAGTGGTGAGAAGGGTCATCCTAGAGATTATTTGAACTTCTTCTGCCATGGAAACAGGGAAGAGAAGAGCAATGGAGAGTTTGTGCCTCCATATTCTCCTCATCCCTCGACACATTATTGGAATGCTCAGAAGCATAGGAAGTTCATGATGTATGTGCACTCAAAGCTAAGATAGGTATGGACTTTGTTTTTTATTTTCTCGCCAGATTTATTCTTGTGTATAAGAACTAAACAAGCTTTGCTTTCTTGACTTTGTATTTTTTTTCAGTGGCTGATGCATACTTTCTGATAGAATCAGCAAATGTGAACCAAAAATCCATGGATGGACAGAGAGACACAGAAACTGCAATAAGGTGCTGCCTACAGCCCAGAAATAGAGATCAAAACAAGCCAAGTCATGGAGATATCCATGCATACAGATTGTCACTGTGGTATGAGCACACAGGAGTTGCTGATATATTGTTTCAAGAACCTCAAACTCTGGAATGTGTAAAGAAAACATGTTCAATAGGAGAGCATATGTGGAAAATTTATAGTGGCGAAGAAGTGATAGACATGGAAGGTGTGCAGAGCTTGTAACTTACCCTGTGAATGTAACCCAGGATGGCTTAGTTGAGGATCTTGCTGATGCTGGTAGCTTTTTCCTGATACAAAAGCTTTAGTAAAGGGAAAGAGATCAAAAGTGTCGCCTCCTATTTTTCCCACATAATGATGCTATAATCAGAATGTACATGTATATCATCTATTTTAATCGGAGATTTTAAATTAATTAGGAAATAATATCTACATATTATTTGTATTTAATTAGGTACCCAAAACAAGATACGTTTAATATTACCCTTTTATTTACAGGTTATGTACATTTACTAGACAAAGGATTTTCTCATCGTATTATTAACAGTAAAAAAGTTCTCTTTATTTCCTTTATTGAACAAAACAGCTTCCCCAACTCTTATTGCTGAATCACAAGCTTACAAAATTATCCAAAACTAGCCAGGCTGGTTGAAACCTCACTAAGTAAGGACAACTTTGACATGGCCCCAGCAATGAAATACTACTTCGATCTAATCTTTATAGAACCATTTGTCATAATAAAATCAAAATAGCAGTAGTAGTCATCTTTTTTATAACGATCTCCTACAAGACACTCGATGGACGTCAGCAGCTTCCACCATAATAATTAAAATCCTAAATTCATTAGTTTAATATCATCAGGCTAATCATGGTTATCAATTACATATGACAAGCATCTAATTATTTTAATTATGGCATATTCCTTTTTACCGATCTTCGTCCAGTCTTATCTTATCTGGCCTATATTTGAGGACCCAGTTGGAGTTCTTAACAAAATCATTCATTCATGTGATGTGGGTCAATTGGATAGAAAATTTGAAATAAGAATGTTAGACGTAGTTTTTCAGGATGAATTATATGCAGGCCATCTGGAAAGTTTGAAGCAAAAATCCAATCCAGAAAATTTCTGAAACAGTTGATGGATGAATCATAGACTAAATTAGACTTTCAATCTTGAAGAATTTCTCTCTTTCACGCTAAACATTATCTCTCTGTTCATGCATGTGACGAGGTGTTCCTTGCAGAACTATTATGATAGTTATTGAGTGGTTGCTAAAAGTATTACTCTTGCACAAAGATAGAGATGAAATATTACATACTTGAAGCAGAAATGAACCCATCAATGAGCTCTTCATTGGTAATCCCTTTCTCTAAATGACTTCTCACTTCAATTTTTGTCTTTCTTTCTGGTTTCCCTCTGCTGGGTTCATGAGAAAACATGAAAAAGCTTAAAGCTATAATACAGAGTTTGGTTTTTTCACCCGCCAAACTGAGAAAAATCAATATTTGTTACGGTAATCTAAATTTGCGTTTGTATTTTTGTTTGAATTTGATGTGTATTCATAAGGAATCAAGCTCTCTGAATATAAGCAACAAGCTGTGTGGTGTGTTAATGGCTTTGATAAACTTTATAGAGGAAGTGATCTTCTGCTTAGCCGGTTGCTTTGATCACCACCGTACACTCAAGCGTCAATACTCATTCAGTGATTTTGCTCGCCTTGCTGATGAATCCCCATGTTCGTATAACACATGCACAAATAGTTATATTATATTGGCGTATTTATTCTGCTTTGATAATGAGAGGTTTGGGGTTTTTCTACGGGCATGTTGGTGCAGTCAGTATAAACGAGGTGGAGGCTCTGCACGAATTATTCAAGAAGTTGAGCAGTTCCATCATTGATGATGGGCTAATTCACAAGGTAACATAAATCTTTTTCGTGTTTTATGTGGGCAAATCTGAAAATAAGGCATCTGGATTTAGTTTTACTCCGAGGAATTGCCTATAATCTGGAAACCTAAAACACACCCTTTTTTATCTGGGACTTTCTCATCCAAAAATGGATCCCATTCCAGTAGCAAATTTACCGAAGAATATTATGTTATATGCTTGAATGCTGTTGCAGTAATTGTACATATTGATAAAACATCAACTGTTAGTCTCCCTAGATTTTATCAACCTCTTTGTTTCTGATTTGAAGGAAGAGCTTCGATTGGCATTGCTCCAAACTTCAGCTGGGGAGAATCTGTTCCTGGATAGGGTATGGTATACCCCCAGCAACAGCTTTTAGTTTATTTTACGCTTTATGTTTCATCTATCTCCTCTATGACATTCAATTCCTTGCAGGTATTTGATCTATTTGATGAGAGGAAAAATGGTTTTATAGAATTTGACGAGTTTGTCCATGCACTTGCCATCTTTCATCCTTGTACCTCTATAGATAAGAAAATTGATTGTAAGTGTTGCAGAAGCCATTCATAGTTTGCACTTTTTAGACTTGTAAGGCAGAGATAAAACAAATTGGTTTCTTTTTCCCCTTGCCTTCCATGCAGTTTCATTTAGACTCTATGATTTGAGAGATTCTGGATATATCGAGCCGGAAGAAGTGAGTGCTGGTTGATTTTCTTCACAAATAACTCTTGTTTGGCATGCAGAATCAAATTGTTTCATGCTATTTCAGGTCAAGCAAATGGTTGTTGCCATCCTGCAGGAGTCTGGTGTGCAGCTTTCGAATGAATCCCTTGAAGCTATCATCAGCAGGGCAAGAGATTTTCATGTTGTATCTCGTTCTTGAAGCTTTTATATAAACTCCTCTTGACTTACTTCTTTTGACAGACATTTATTGAAGCTGATGTTGATAGGGATGGCAAAATTAACAAGGAAGAATGGAGGACTTTCGTTTTCAAGCATCCCTCGCTTATAAAGAACATGACTCTCCCCTATTTGAAGTACACCTTTCTTCCATTTTTCTTGACCTTGAATCATCTTTGATCTTTATTTTTCATGAATATCACGATGCATTCTCTTAATCTTTCAGGGAGATCACCACAGTGTTTCCAAGCTTTATATTCAACACTGAAGTTGATGACTGAGGATCTGGGCATGCAGCTCCCTTCTTATTGTGGTCACACGTTCAGAAATGCTTTCAGATTACCATGGAGGCATTATATGAGTCATTCAGGTGGGCTTCACACCCGCTGCATCTCTGTATTACAATGCCTTGAGGCATTATATGAGACATTCAGGTGGGCTTCACACCCGCTGCATCTCTGTATTACAATGCCTTGTATTGCCATCATCATGTAATCAACTTCAACAAAATTCTAGTCACATTTTTTTGAGATTTCACATATTCAGTTCTCTCTGAATGCCTATGAAGACCGTGAATTCAAGTGCGCATTCTCACAATACAACATGGAGCTTGTCCCATCTGGCTTTGCGAAATGATTAGTAACCCTTTCTCAGGCTACTTGTTTTGAAATGATAAGCAAAGCAATAGCAGATAATGTGCTGAAATAATCTTTATATGGTGCCCATAAATCAAACTAAATTCGGAAAGGAGAAACTGCCAAACAAAGAACGGGATCCATTTTCATTTTCCCCCCTTCTCTGTGTCTCACTCTAGCAAGGCTAATGTCAATGGAAAAATTGGCCATTGTTAAAACCAATAAGCATGACATGAAGCTATCAACCATCACTTGCAGTCCAAAGATTGGTGATTAATAGAATAAATCTTCAAACTCACCATCCCTCTTTGAAGTGTTAAAGGACTTATTTTTGTAGATCTTCAGCATGACAACTTCTCGCAGAGCATTAGAATGTTTTGTCTAGCATTGTCCTTGCAGAATTTCCTTCTTTCAACCAGGTCCACTTTGGTTCAGTGCTATTAACATACAACCATTCATGGTGCTGGTGCTTGTACGCATGAGATCCTGAGTACTAAATAGGGTCCATAAACTGAGAACTTTTCCATTTTCATTCTTTGAACCTAAAGTTAGCGCAGATATTCCGTTTGAGTGAATTTTTTGTGTTGATGCTTTCTGAATGTAACCATGACACAATCAGAGACTAAAGCATTTTCATTACCACCCTTACTCCAACAAAGTAGTAGGAATCTGATATTCTTAACTTCCTTTCACCGAAAGCAGCAGCTTTCCTTCTCATCTGCAAAACATTAATAAGAAAATCAGGCGAAATCCAGGAAGTAGCAGACTGCAAAATATGATTTTAGAAAGCTTAAGCTAAAAGAATGAAACAAAATTTTCAATCATTAGAAAAGATATTATGAAATGTTATAAACAACTAAAATAATGGTGAGAGCAGCAAACACAAGAAAATACTGAATGATCGCAATGACAATACTCCTAATTTAACTGTCATGTCAACAGTCTCTAGTTAAAGCCATAATTTTTAATTGATCAAGTAGGTTGGCCAAGAGACAAACTCTTTACACAGTTATTGCTACCACTGCACCACAATTAAAGCATAAGGAAGCAATATTAACTACTCCTAAAGAGTCTTACACTCTGTCAATCATTACCCTGACACTAGTAAAATAATTCTTCAGATACACTTAGAATCATGGTCTTCATATAATCAGAGTCCACCATATTTATCTTCACAGGAGACCGCTTCTAAACCCTATAGATGATAAAAGGCAGAAAACTATAAACCAAACATAATCAGCTCTATCCTCACATTTGCTAGAAATCCATGTAAGCCAATTTGTTAGCTCTCTAAAAAAATTCAATATCATTACAAATTAAAATGCTCCTAAGTTGGTACCAACTAATTAATCAACCTGGAGTCACAGATAACACACATATAATTGAACAAATGCTTCCTCCTTTTACCTAATTAAGGACCATTGCAATGAGTGATACCACTATTTGATTGTTCATACCATAAGAACATTAAAGATCTAATCTTAAACATTTCAAAACAGAAATGACTATGTTAGGATCCCAAGTGCAAGGTATGGGACTTGGATCCCACATTGGAAAGTATGGGCAACTAATGTGGGGTTTATATGGCCTTGGGCTCTCCCATCTCAATAGCTAGCTTTTGAGGTGTGGTTCTCCTAAGGTTCGTATCAGACTAAAACAGAATTGTTTCCACTACCTTTCTCTGCTATCCACATATTTTATATAGAAAAACTTTTGTCATTTACGAGTTTTTTGAAAATTTCAAGCGCCCCAAGAAATAGAAAATGACTCAACTAAGTAGAGGATTGCTAAATCAACCTTCTATAATTTGTGTAAAGGATTTCTCATTCATATCATTAAAGTCCAGAACTTTCCCTCTTCAGTCAGGAGTGATCATCTTCCTGTTCTAAAGAAACATATATAATATACAATTACGGTACTATACAAAATTCTAATTAATATCTAAATAAGGAACATTGACCTTTCAAGTGAAAATCACATAAATCTAAAATATCTAAGAATCCAACCATTTACTAGGCCCAGAAAGATCTTATATCATCCTGAGTGGTCACATTTCAGCACTATGCCAACATTCTTAATTCTGGTACATGCAGCAATACAACAGTTTAGTGTTGACAGTAAGACAGATAAAAACGGAATCCTTGTACATCCTAAAGCTCTCCTGGCTTATCATTTGTGACTTAAGTAGCACAATCATGAACTGATTACCCATTGCTTAGTCAAAGTAATATGAAGAGCAATTGCGAATAACTTGACATGGATAAAGGAAGAAAAACTGGTTGAAGTTATTATCAGAATAGGCTTCAGCAAATGGATGTCAACACCTGAAACCAAGTGGCCTAGTAAAACTTCCCAAAACCGAAAAAAACTGATACTGCAATGAAGTAGCTATAGCCTATTTCAAAGTGAGTTTCCCACATATTGGATCTAGAGAAAGATAAACATTGATATCAAAGAATGAAACTAGGGGTCACTGAATCAGCAAAATGCTATACTATGATGTTGATTTAAAAATTTAGCTCAGAAAATAATATCAATATCCAGATCCATAAAACTCATATAACAGAGACAGAATACCTACCTACAAAGGATATATAGAAGCCCGTCTCTCGCAACATTGGCATGCCACCATCCTTCATAAACTCCAGGATCATCTCAACATATAAAGAAGCAGTTTCGTATATGATATAAGTGGTCAAAATATTGACCAATATACAATAGTGCAGAACCAAGAATAAAACGAACTAGAAAATCTGCGCCAAAACAAGAGTCATAGCCTCATGGGGGTCTCTAAACGAAACTTCATTAAGGAAGACATAGGATATACTCCAAATCTGATGTCCAAGTGTTGGATGTTCACATCCAATTTCCGAAACTTTTTGAAGGGACATAAATGAAGAACAAGGATATTCATAATCTAGTGCCTCTGAACACTGAACAATCTTTTCTTCAAGTAAGCATATTCCATCTCCAGCCTGCCACCATATGGTTGCTATAAACCAAATCCAACCATCTGGGCTAGAGAATATAATCAAACTTTAAAGCTATCCTCCAATACTAATTTCAGGAAGGAATATTACAACCTTGAGGCTCCCTCCCTGATGTAATATATTTCCAAGAATTCCTATAAACTTGGATGGAAAGATTAACCAAAATAATAGCATGTAATGAATTATGTCATGAGCTAGTGACCTTCACATTCACCTGATAACATACACATTTTGCAATTGGTTGACCCAACAATTGACTCCTCAATTTAGACTGGCAGAAGCAACAAATAATGCTAAGTACACCTGAGGTTACACTTTTTCCACCAAGAAACCAAAACCCATGGTTAACATCATACAAAGGTCTTTCCCTTCAGTACATTATCAATTTGACAAGAACAGTAACACAGTCCTACACTTGTAAAAAAATAATCACATAACAGGAGAATAAATTTTAATTCCAATGAATCACCAGACGTATACTACCACCAAAAGTAAACCTCTATTCTTCAAACACCACTAAAAAGAACTTCACAATGAATGTGAGTACAGGCAATCTTCACTCTGGAACTCCATTTATAGGTGACCATAGGTGTGCCTTATTTCAATAACCGTCAAAATCCACTGTGGTCACACAGTCCACACACTACAGTGGTGAACCTAAAGACTATGGGTATAAAAGCCAGCAGAAACCAACTCAGAGAATCTTATATGGATAACAAAAAATCTGGACAGTTACTATCTAATGCATGATATCTTTATCACCACTCAGTCACTCACCTAATAGAAAGTCAAGAATGTTCTCTCCACATATACACAAAGAGGCCATCCTTATATCAATAACTACAACCAAATTGCTTTATCCCAAGAGTTCATATATCTCCAACTGAAAACTCCAGCAAAAACAGAGGATCACACTAGTTAAGAGTTGCTAACTTCTCTGCAAAGTTTAACGCATATATCAACAAACAAATGCGCCAAGAATAATAAGAATCATAAGATATGATGAATAAAAAAGAACCAGCCACTAAGAGTTAAAAGCCAAATAAATACATCATAATGCATGTATGAAATGAAAAACAAAGGTCTCTATTAATTAAAGCAAAGCAACATTAAAATCATATAGAATCCAGTTTTGGGTGACTAGCACTGCATTCATATAAATCGATATTGATATGGAATGAAAAAAACCATGATTATACTTCTTTCTGGTTTACAATTTGGACTCCATGGTGGGGCAACCAAAATGGACAAACTTAGCATTTCCACAATTCCAGCAACAAGCAACCAGACCCTAACGACGACTCATTCGAGGTTTCTCCCATGAAACCGGACCTGGGCCATAGATAGGCCCTTTGTCAGTAACACCCTGAGAAATGGCATAGGACCACAGTTAAAACAAAATTAGGCACATCTAGCAAGATAATCCAATATACCAAATTTATATATGAACATCAATATGAAAAATACCCGATGAACTGCATATCCATCTCCATACGGACCAGGAAAAGCCCCCTCTGAACTGCTGAAATTCATCCCATATGGTCCACCTTGACAAGCACAAGTCAGAATAAGGAGATTAGAAGAAATGACAATACAATGAAACCTTGGAAATTGAAGCCACCAGGTACTATCAGTATAATATCTCTTGTGCTGAACTTCAAGTAAGGTCATGAAAGAAATATTATGACACAAAGCAAACACAAAGATAATTGAATTGTAAAGGAAGAAAGCTTTTCATTGGCCAAAACCAATCATGGCTATAGTATACGCTGAAATAATAGATACACGATGAAACAATGAAAAAGTGATATACCTGATATGGTGACATAGCAGATCATATTCTCAACAAGGGAAACATCAGAATTAATTTAACTTGCAAATTGAAACATGTATTTAAAAAAAAGTAGAATACTTATGACAAACTTTTTCACTATCATACTACAATTCAACGGATGCTAAAAAAGAATACACACACACACACTCTTCTTTGAGAAACATCTATAAAAGACAGGACATACCAGCAACCCATGGTCTACTGTCAACGCTAGCAAGTTCAGCACGTAACTTTTCAACTTCACGAGCCATGGAAACCAAATTCTTCTCCATTGCCTGTCTCTGCTCTACCAGCTCAATGTTTGCTTTCTTTTCATAATCAGCAGCAGCTCTGCATAGAAGATAGTTCTCAGTAACAAAAAGATCAAGTTTAAGATTGCGGTTAAGTACTACAAAACACTTTGTGCTGAGCAGGACAGTTTCATACATAAGAGCAAAAGAAAACATACATATATGGCTAAGGAAACTTAAAAACAAACCTAGCATGCAGAAGCTCCTGGTGCAGGCCGTCAACTTCTGCCCGTAAACGAGGAATCTGTTGATTATCAGCTTGCGATTTTGCAAGATCTTTCTGGAGGGTCTGAACTTGTCCGCTGAGTTCATTCCTAGTATTATTCAGCTTTTGAATTTCAGAACGGAGTTGTACAGCCTCCTTTTTCAAAGGCTCAGTTGCACGAAGATCTGCTTCTAGCTTCAATCCTTTCTCCACAAGCTCCCTCAAGTGCACTTCTTGCTCTGTACGCATTTCAGCAATGACCATATTCATTCGATGAAGCTCCTCCTTAGCAGCAGCAAGTTCTCGCTGCATAGCCATTCGATCTTCAACCAGCCGACGGTTATCACTCAAGAGTCTCTGGATTTCAGCATGCTGCAATTCAAGTTCTTCCTCCAGTAAAGCAGGATGGGGGCGTGGCTGTGGCAAAGGAGGGCCACGAATGAAAGCTCTTTCAGGGGGGAACCCACGTCGGTCATTATAAGCTTCACGAGGAATACGATTTCTACCAGCCATTTGGTGTTACCCTGCATAAATATCAAAAATGAAACCACAGAAACATAATATCTGCACTGACTTTTCCCAACTGGAAATTGGAATTTTATAGAAGCTTTTACAGAATTAACAATCTTACTGTAATGTACTCAAACAGAAACTAAAGCCATTCCTAATGCCTTAACATCAACTTAGATTCTAGAATGCTTGCAACCAAAAGAAGAGGGCCAAGTATTAAAAGAACTTGCAATTGTAAAGAAACACAAACTTGCTTCAAAAGTTTCATGAAATATATCATCATGATACGCAGAGTGGGTATAAAAGGTCCCCTACAATCCAACTGATTTAAAGAAACCCATTACATTGCAATTCATGAAACGTTGCAGTAGAACTGCAGAAACTTCAACAAAGTCCTATCTACAATCAACACAACTCCATATCCATCATATGCCAAAAACCCACCACTGAAAAATTTTACATTCTCCAACTTTTCATAACATATTTTTTCCCTGTATGAAAAGGTTCTCACTATAAAATAACAAAAACAGTACACACAATTTTATTTACGCTTCTACTGAAAAATAAAATAAAAAGACAAACCAAAATTACATAATCAACATCACACGAATATTGAAAAAACCCAAAAAAATCTAAAAATAAAAAAATAATTAAAAAATTAAGATAAATCCTAATTACTTTTAAGCTGCCGAGAAACTCGAAAAGCCCAACATACTAAATTCGTCACACTAAGATAAACAAATTCAGCTACTAATTTTTTATTCAGCTAAAAAACTTCCAATAATAAAGCAAAATAACAAAATTACAATTCCGAAAACCCTAATTTAGGAAGCGTACCAAAACAAGGTGAAAATTGAAAAAATCTGAAGCGATATTAAAAGCTTCTGAAACAGATGATAGTTACCGAACCCGATTGAGAGAAGAAAGACTATCAGTGATATTTTGGGAATTTTCTTTTCAGGGTTTAAATAATATTTTCATAATTAAAAAGAAGTAAAGCGGATGATATGTTGTTTCTGGTTTTGATTTCCGGTGGCGAACGCTTTTGATAGCAGAATGTAGAAATATAAAAAATGCATGAAACGGTGTCGTTTAAAGCTTTACCCATTGATAAATTTGCCGGTAAGAATGTTCGCTTGCATTTAGGGCGTTTAATTTCAACATTTAAAGATTATTTTGATAATTTATTTTTTATTTTTTATTTAATTTATCAGTAATATTTTATTATTATTAATACTGATGTGTTTATCAACTTCACCTTAGGTATTTAAAGAGTATCAAAATAATCTTGATTTTATTATAATTATATTATTATTTATTAATTTTTTATATAAAAATAAATTTATTTTTAATAAATATGACAAATAATATAAAAATATTTAAATAAATTATATTCAATGACATTTAAGTAAAATAATTTACTAGTATTCTTTTATTACCTTTTAATCAAACACAATAATTATTTATACCTACTAAATTTTATCAAACATAGTAATCATTTATATCAAGTAATTTTTCTAAGTACTCTTTCTATTTTGATAATAAAACATTACTCAAATCAAACTCCCCTTATGGTAATACACTAATTAATATTTGTATATGATTTATTAATTTTTATGCAGTTTAAGTTAGGTCAAATGACTGTTTCCCATTAAAGGTTTGATGCAAATCTAATCTTTCATTCGTTAACTATTAAAAACTCAAATACTCATCCATCTATTAAACTTTAATGTTATTATAGGGGTAAATTTGTTATTTACTAAAATATTTTAAAAAACCTAAAATTTTATCACATTTTCTCCTCTAAATTTAAAAATCTAACAAATTTTCCCCCACCCAAAGTTTAAAAAATCAACATTTCCCCCTAAGGCTTTTCTAGCCACTACTACCTACAGTCGAAGATGGTGACGATGACGTTCTCTCTCCCTCCTAGCTTCTCTCTCAATTGTGCTACATTTTCAGTCATCATCAATCGATAAAGACAAATCATTAGTCTCCAAACAAAGAAGTTTCGTCTGAGACTTTGAAAAAGACAAATCATGTCTTCATTTGGAGATGAAAAATGATCTTGATTTGTCATCATCTCTGACTATCAGCGTTGAAAAAAACCCTAGGGGGAAATGTAAGTTTTTCAAACTTTAAATGAGAAAATTTATTAGTTTTTAAATCTAAGGGTAAAAAGGTAATAAATTTTTAATTTTTTTAAATATTTTTATTAAACAATAATTTTACCTCTGACAATAATAATAAAATTTAACAGATGAATAAGTATTTAAGTTTTTATAGTTAATGAATAAAAAATTGAGTTTACATCAAACCTTAGGTGGGAAATAGTCATTCGGCCGTTAAGTCATTTGAAAGTGTTTTTATTTGTTGCTAATATATGAACATTAGATAATATTTTTTTGATAAATTGATGATATGATGACCGATAGATCAATGAGCGAGATTATATTGTTTTTTATATAATTATTTTAGCGGTATTTTATCGATGAGGAGAGATTTAAATGATAATGCATTTAATTGAAATTATTTCAAAGATTATTGGTTGATTAATTTGATTCATCTAAATCACTTTAATCAAAAGGATCGATGATACAATGATTGATTGGTTATTGAGTGAGATTATACAATTTTTTAAAATTATTTTAGTGATATTGGATTGATGAGAAGGAATTTAGATGGTGATGCATTTAATTAAAATTAGTTTGAAGATTATTAGTTGATTTATTTGATTAATCTAAATCATTTTAAACAAATTAGCAATTTAATTGAAGATCAATAATACGATGATTGGTCGATCACAAAGCAAGATTATATTATTATTTTATAATTATTTAAGTGATATTTGATCGATATTATTTTGAAGGTTATTAATTAATCCATCAAAGTTTTTTAAATCACCTTAAAAAAATAGCAATTCAATTGAGGATAGCATAGCACACATAAATATATCTAATTATAAAGCAAATAAATAGAAGAGTGAATTACATTTACCCTTAAAATACTTTTTCATTCTTACATAGTATAAATAATATTTTTCCACCAAAAAATCGTGCGTAAATAACAATTTTTCACCCAAAAAGTAAACTCTGTTAATAAAATAATATTATTAAAGAGTAAAATTACTATTTTTATCTCTATTATTTTATTTTTCAAAATTATCATATATTTTAAATTAATAAAACTAAAAATAATATTTTAAATATCTAAATTATATAATTTTTTCATTTCTTTCTCATCATTTTTTCCTCTCTTTTTATAGATAAGGTATTTTTATCATGTAATTAAATGTTAAGAGGTCACTTATAATTTTGAAAATATCAAAGGTCTTTAAAATTTTTACGGGTTTATTTGAAATTTAAAAAATTTAGAAATTTTTAAAAATTAGTTTGCCCTCAATAGTTTCAAAATGAAAGTTACATCCTTGAAGAATTGAATAAAATACAGGCCAAAAGACTTATTCCTACCCAAGTTTTGATGTATTCTTAAAGTTACATTAATAGGGTTTGAAAAACTCAAAATTTCACCTATAGACCAATTGTCGTTAGAATTTTCTATTATAAGCAAAAGTAAAATTGTTACTTTACTAATAATATTAAAAAATATAAAAAAAAATTTCCCCCTTAAATTTTAAAAACTAACTACTTTACCTCTACTTAAAGTTTTTTAACTTTGAAAAATCACATTTTCCTCTCAAACCTAGAGTTTTTCTCTTCACCCCTCTGACTACCACCTCTAACACCGACGATCTCTTCTTTTCACCCTAAACTATTAGTCGATGTATAAGGTATAACGACCTCCCCTCTAAAAGAGATCTCTTTGTCAGAGATGAAAAGGTCTGGAGTAAGAGTCCAGATCTCAACGAGACAAAGAGACTTGTCTCGTCGTGTTGAAGAGATCTAAACTCTTCGTTTAAGAAGAGATCTCCTTCAGAGGGGAGGTCATCGACCAACGGTTAGGGTTTATAGTTGGTCATCAACGTCGGAGATAATAGTCAAAGGAGTGAAGAAAAAAACCTTAGGTTTGGGGGAAAAATATGACTTTTCAAAGTTAGAAAACTTTAGGGAAAAGTGAAGTTGTTAATTTTTAAAACTTATAGGGGGTGTTTGGTTTGGGTAATGTTTTATTACCAAAATAGAAAGATTACCTTAAATATAGATTACTTAGAAGATTACTGAGTATAAATGATTATTATGTTTGATAAAATTTAATAGATATAAATAATTATTGTGTTTGGTTAAAGGTAATAAAAGATTACTAGTAAATTATTTTACTTAAAAACCCTTGAATATAATTATTTTTAAATATTTTTTATATTATTTGTCATATTAATTAAAAATAAATTTATTTTTATCTCAAAAAATTAATAAATTATAATAAAATTATAATAAAATCAAAATTACCTTGATAATCTTTAAATATCTAAGGTAAAGGTGGTAATCATATTACCACTTATATTACTTATCACGCCAGCATTGGTAATAGAATATTACTGTAATATTTTATTACTGACAAACCAAACAAGAAAATAAAAGATAGATTACCAAAGTAATCTTTAAATACTAGAACCAAACACCCCCATAGGAGAAAATATAATGAATTTTATATTTTTTTAATATTATTAGTAAAATGACAATTTGAACCCAACCTTTAACAAAAAAATTCTAACAACAATTGGCTTATGGATGGGATTTGTGGTTTTTTAAACCCGACAAGTATGTATTTATCTTTATATTAAAACTTATGTGGGAAATAGTCCTTTAGCCTAAAATGAAACATTGTTTTTTAAGGGTCAAATTGTCATGTTTAAAATGTTTGAATCTGATAGAAAATTATTGTTTTTTATTTTTAAAATTAATAGATGATAAAATTACTATTTTACTTTTACACTATAAGTTTTTTTAAATAGAGTTTGAGTTTGGACCAAAAATGTTATTTATGCAAACTAGGGGTAGAAAAGTGTTTTTAGACAAAACCTTGGGTGGGAAAGTAATCACTTTACATAGAATAATCAGAATTACAACATTTTGATGGACTGAGACCAAAATATTTTAGGCTTAAGCCCATCTTTACACAAAATTCAGGCCCGGCAGTCGTTGGGCTAACCATTTGAGATAAACCCAAGTAATTCACGCAAGCTGCTCCCTTGATTCATGATTAGTTATAATTTTGTACAATTAAACGAAAATAAAATTATATATACTAATAATGATACTGATTTATTTATTAATGATAATATATCATTATTTAATTAATAAAATTATATATATATATTTTTTTTTTATAGAATTTAGGTATATAAACAATGTGTCATTATTTGATTGGATGATTTTGAATTAAATATGAAGTAACGTTCAATCATATGATGATATATTATCTGTGTACTCAAATTATGTATCAAAAGTATTTATAGATAACAAAACTCCTATGTAATTATGTGATATTATATATCTAATATAAAATTATCGAATTATATAATAACATATTATCATATAAATTAGTATTCATTATTTGATGTGATTATTCATAAATGCAGGGTTTTGTGTTTATTAAAAAGGCCAAACGACTTATTCCCATGGCTTGTTAAAATTAATCAAATTCACTAGTTTTAAATGTTTATCTCCTTTTCCCCCCTAAATCTTAAAAATTAACAATTCTTTTTAAGTTAAATTTTAAAAAATAACATTTCTCCCCTAGTTTATTTTTCAATCTTCGACCCCCTTTCTCTCTCGACACTACCTTTCACTCTGGCAGTTTCTCTCTTCTCATCTCTCCCTTCGGTAACTCAACGAAGTCGAAAAGAAAAAGAGTTTCATTAAGAAGATAAAGCTCTTCATCTTCTTGGCTTCTTTGGGTTGTCAGAAAAAGAGATGAGGAGAGAGAGATCGTCAACAATGATATCAGAGATTAAAAAATAAACCTTAGGAGAGAATGTAATTTTTTAAAATTTGACGTAAGAAATAAACTGTTAGTTTCTAGAATTTAGAAAGAGAAAAGATATACAATTTTAGTTTATTTTTAATATTACAGATAAAATAAAGATTTTACCTTTAAAATTAACAGACTTAACAATTTATGAGTGGATAAAATAGTTTTTTAAAATTAAAGAATGAAAACTTATGATAATAACAATTTTTGGGTGAGAATAAGTCCTTTAGCCTTACTAAAAATTCAAATTTTCGCTTATATTTGGTTGTCAATCTACATGAATAGTACAAGCTAACAAATGTGATTAGGAAATTTAAAAGAATGAAGATTACTTTAGAGAATGACATTTTTAGTTTAATCTTATACACCAATAAATAAAAGATTAATGGGCACCTCCATTAGAGAGGAAAGTCTTGCCTAATAAATTGGTGATGGCGATGCACACTAAGTAGAAGATTAATGATATTAATCAAGAATTAATTGATTAATGGTGATGATGGTGGATATGTTGCGTTTTGTTTTATCTTAAAGGGCATCTCATCTCTCTTGTACAATAAATAAATAATGTTATTATTGTGTGATTTTCCAAAGAAGTTTAGTTTTGGTGGATGAGCATGAATTATCTTTTTCCTCTTTGTCCCTTTCAATCTTTGTAATTGTCAAAATAGACTGGCTAATTGTATATAGTGGACAACTAATTACCAAATTAATCATAATTAAACAAACTTTGTAATTAAAAAGATACCCATTTTCTTGTTCTTTCTAGTTTCTAGAAATTATAAATGGTTGGCTCATCCTCAAACTCATCCTCATCCTCATCCTCCCCTCATCCATCCAAGATATTTCTTGATAAATACAATATTATTCACATCATTAATACGCCAAAGTATATAGTTCAAAGGCCAATCTTAATGTTAGTTTTTGATGTTGAGATATTAATTATATATGAAATAATTCCAAAGTGTTTAAGCATATATGAATTTTCAATTTGAATAATAATTCTCGAAAATTCTATATGCATATTTCTAATTTTTGGATACATAATCTCTAAAATAATCAATTTACATATGAGAGTATATTAGTAACATTATATGTACAAATAATAAACATAAATTTGAGCATAAAGAATGACATATTACTATATAACTGAGTATTATTTTATTTCTAATTCAAAATCATCATATAACATAATGATACATTATTTTTTGTGTACAAGTTTGTACTTATTATTTGTGTATATAGTTTTATTGGTGAGAGTATCAATATTTGAGTAACAAATTTACTTTCTTTTTTTGTTAATTAAAAAACATGAGCAAAGAAACAAACGGGTCTACAATGAAAACTTAGGAACACCTTAAGCACATCCTACCTAAACGGGCAATATAGCAAAAGCAAAGCTGATGACTAGCAAAGAGAGACAAAACAGAAAAAAAATCAACTCTTGTTGAAGGTCTATCAAAATTCTTGCAAAGATAAGATTCAAGAAGAGAACAACTTCTAAGAAATTACAACCATATGTAGGCTGGTCCACCAAGCCAACGCTAAGGGTGGATATGAACCAAGCTAAGCCTAAACACCCCTAGACTCAAGTTCTGCTAGAATAAAAAATAGTTTAGCTTGAGTTTGGTTCAAATTCGTCAAGCCAATATTAAGAGTGGTTCGAGTTTGATTTGAATGAAAATGGTTTGTTTCAAGTTTAACTTGAATTTATAGTTCAAATTCATGACTCGGATATATGGCTCAAACTCATGGAATTGATGGTCCATTGACAAAATGATGTCATTTAACAATTATTTAATATAATTCGAATCGAACCATGAGTCAAGTTTGAATCAAATTGAGTCATCTATCCAGTTTGCAAGTCAAACTTTCTATAACTTGAGTTCAGCTTAATTTTAAAACGAGTTGAATCTCTTTACTCAAACTTGGTTCATATTCAAAATAAATGAATTCGAACCAAACTAATTAAGCCGAGCTAACTCAGTTAAGGTCCAACCCTAGCCAACACTATACAAAAATTATCTACACAAGATTTCATGTTCATGTTAAAAAAGAAATTTCAGATCTGTAGTAGATGATTTTGGTTCCTAGATTTAACCGAAAATTTTGCCTTAAACTATAGTCTATAGACAGTGCTTTTTGTGCAATTTGTAGTGCTTGGCATGCATGCTTGTGTAACCTTATACTATAATGTAAATATAAAGAATCTATAAATGTAAAATATAAGAGGGAATTTTGCATCATGTTGTATCTAACTTTTACCTCTTTAATTATTTCTTATAATATCTTTCTGATTTTTTTGCCCATACTCTGTGATTAGATCACCAACCCAATTATATAATATAACCTACATTTCCACGCTTCAACATTTAAATCATGCATGCTTTATATTGAATATACCTATCTACATGTGCATGTCTTTGACGACCCATTTTAAATATTAATTCTTTATATACCCATTATTAATTTAAATAAAGCTTATATTTACCTACTTTTGAGTATGTAAATGGGTATATAGATAATATATCATCGTGTGATTAGGTGATTTTAAATTAAAAATAAAATAATACCTAATCATATGATTATATATCATTTATATAAATATTAATGTGTTCAAAAGTGTTAACACATAACATTGCTCTTATTAATTTGATTGAATTATGGGTTCAAATTAATGTATAGAAACGATTTATAAAACTTCAACATGAGTTATGGAGATCAATATAAATATAAATTCTTCCATCATTTGGACCATTTGAAGCTTCACTGGCAAATCATCAAGGGTGGACCTCTCTTTGAAAGTTCATATTCGTAAACTAAGTACTATTTTAAGTTGACTCCATTTTCTTTTTCACTTTTCATTCTCTTATGGAGAATCTTTTAGTGAAGTAGTAGTAGTAGGAATATGTCTTAATCAATCGCAAATCAAATTATCATGAAAAATAATAATAAGTAATTAGCCCTTGAAGAAGTGATTGGGTCGATCAATGTATAAGAGATAAACTTAGTTAATTTTCCAAAATGAAAGAGGTAATTAACAAAGTTATTCCCTTAATCATAATTAACCCCCTTTGAGATTGATTACATGAGTTGTAATACATAAAAGGAGGCCCCTC
Organism: Mangifera indica; assembly: GCF_011075055.1. Taxonomy (NCBI): domain Eukaryota; kingdom Viridiplantae; phylum Streptophyta; class Magnoliopsida; order Sapindales; family Anacardiaceae; genus Mangifera; species Mangifera indica. The sequence continues at coordinate 8,103,255 of NC_058142.1, forward strand.
ACAAAAAGGAAAAAATCAATTTCTAATCATAATTAATTGTCAATATATATATTTGTCTTAGGAAGAAGACAACCGAGTCTGCTATGGGGTCTGAACAATAATTTCTGAGAGCCCCCACCCCACCCGTGTGCATGCATTATTTGGTGTTTGTTGTTGGATTCTTGTTTGTATGAACGGTGTTACATGGAAGTCTCTCTCTCTCTCTGCAACTTTATAGTTTTCATGGCTCAAGATGAATCTCCTCTTCTTTTGACCCAAACCGGCATTCTTCTCTTCATTCTTACTGTGGGAAAGTTGACAACTGTGTCTTCCTCAGCCGCCCACCTGTATTTAATTTAATTAATTTAATCAAAATGTGATTGATTATATGTAATCTAATTGTAAGGTTTAGTGCTTTTAGACATGGAAGTCAAATTTAGGGCTCGGAAAATATTTGAATTTGTGTACTTTTGACTATTATTTCCTAAGGAAAATAAACCCTAGATAGCTAGCTGGAAAACCCTAATTAAGTTCTATGATTTAACATTCATGCATTTGACTAGTCAAGGTTAATCCCTTCGACAAATCAAAATTCACAAACTGGATGCCATTTTCTGATACACTGAAGTAGGTTTCAATAGCCAAGAAAGAAGCATTCATCTTCCAAATTTTTTTTTTTTTTCAGTATCAAACCATTGACTCAATTCATTGTCGCAATCCTTCGATTGCTTTCTAGTGTTATAAGCAAAGAAAGAGATCTCAAAATGGCTACTAGTTTGGTGTCTTTATATCATGACTTTGTCTTTGTTATAAAAGGAAGATCACACAGGGAAAATGTGTAAGGAATCTATAGAGAATATGGGGGGTCACATATTCATTAATAAGAAAGGTGATGGGAGCAACAGTGAAAGGGAAAATTGGGAATTCTTGTTGAGGCTCACTCATGCATCATAATTGAAAGAAAATTAAAGCTTGTGGTAAATTATGTCTTGAAAAAAGAAAGTGAGCCAACTGAGGCAGAAAGTTCTCTGTCTGGCGTCAATTTTGTCTTTGCTCTAAAGGTAAAAGTAAAGAAAAACAATAACGTGGCTCCCTTATTTCTTCGTAGCAATCAAACCTCACAGAAACGAATTGCTAATAAAATTTTCTTCTATAATACATAAAGTAATCTAGGTTTGAAATTCATTAACTTTAACTGATTTGATTACCTGAATTGAGTAACAAAGTGGTGCAGAAAGATGGAAACTTCCAGCCTGGCCAAGTCAAGACCAGGGCAAAGTCTTTGTCCCCCTCCAAAAGGAGTGAAGTTAGTGTTACAATTGCTTATGTCTTTATGATCCTGCAGTATGAGCAAAACCAAACACAAAGGTCAAATTCTCGAGAAACAAACAGAAAATAATAAAAAATTTTAAGCACTTAGAGGGCCCTTAGCTTCTTACTTGCCATCTCCAAGGGTTGAATTGATAAGGCCAATCATAGTTACTTTCATCAAGATGAACTGATCTAAAGTATGCAAAAAAGCACCATCCTTTTGGTATTAGATAACCTTTAAACTCAATGTCTTTCATGGCCTTTCTCATCACTCCAATGATTATATTTCCCATCCTTAGAGTTTCTGTAATTACCTGTTTAATTACATCAAATTAAAGTTAATCACCCGTTTAAAGTCAATTGTAATTGTGAATTAAACAGAAACATACGGTCTGTGTAAAAGTTAACGATAAGTAATCACTCCAAGATGGGGGCTCTCTAAGCTCAGCTTTTAGTCTTTTCAACTTCATGTTTTCTTCCTGTAAAATGATGCATCACAATTATCAATTAATTCATTAATAATTGACTACTTACCTCACCATCAAATCTTCAAGTATACTATTATTCATACCGTCAGTTGTTTGAGAGCAGTGGGAGAATCTGAGAGGTATTTAATAGCAAGAGTCATAAGAACTGGAACTGAATCCTCTCCTGGAATCATCATATCAATTATATTATCTGCAATTAGATCATCAGTTAATGGCTGATCGCTCGCATTGTTGAGCAACAACACATCTATTACATCTTTAGGAAATGTTGAGACCCCACTACTTCTTTTAGATTGAATAATCTTCTGTACTAACTTAACCATCTTCTTCTTTGCCTGAAATTCATGAACCAATTTCAAAAAATTTTCCAAACTGACTTGGTCAAATTTCAGTTAAGGCATATAGATTAGTTAAAATTCTTGCCTGTAAGGATCTATGGAGTTTACTTCCGGGAATGTTAACAGGTAAAGACATGAGTCCGGAAATAAATTCTTGGAACTGTTTCTTCAAGAACTCCATTTCTTCACCTGGATCTAAACTGATCAATGCTTTGACTAGTACTTGAAAGGCAATCTGGACACAAAAAATGGCATCTCTTAGTAACTTTTGAAAATGGCATAGTGACATAATTATTATTATGACTCAAATTTCCTAGACAAAATTATTCATGTAGAATTATCATTAACCCCATTCACAACTGGGTTTGTTACTTTCCAGCCAAATCATATTACAAGCCTAAGTAGAAGCCAGAGATAAATAAAATTTCAATGTTCAATGATTCCTTTCACTAGTCGTGGGGGAGGGACCGTATGTAAAGAGAGAGAGAGAGAATTGACATGTTTTTTGTTTTATATCGTGTTTTTACAGGAACTCTTCTCAAGAACAAGTCATGATGTTAAAGGAATCTGAGATTTTGATCAACTTACACTTTTGGTTTCATCTTGAATGTAAATAGGCTGATCTTCAGTCCAAGTGTCCATTGATTTCTGCACATACTTCTGCATGTCGCTGGTGATTTGAGCTTTAAGATGAGGAGACTTGAAGAAGGCTCCTATAAGTCCATGGATTCTCCTTTGTAAGATTCCATTAATGAGCAAAATCGAAGACTTTCCCATCAGTTCAGTCAGAGATTTCGGATACGATGGTACAAACGCCTTTGCATCACTCTGCAGAACGAATCTACTCACTTCTGCATCCGTTGAAACTATAGTCGGAGTTCCAAAAATATGTGACTTGAACACTTTCCCGTAGCTGCACATTAAATCATTAATCAACCATTTAAAAAAAACAAAAAAAAAAGCTTCAAATTTGCATATCTTACATGCGGCGACGTTTGTCCATGAAGCTTTCAGGGCGATCAGAATAAGCACAAGAAATGAACTCCAAGGTTTCACCGAGAAAGGGCCAACCGAGAGAGCCCAAAGGGAGTTGAGGGAGATTTCTGGTGGTTGTTGTTGTTGTTGTTGTTGTTGTGAAACATGATCTTGAGGAAGATGATGATGATTTGATTTTATTTTTGTTATGGAAAATGATGGTGAACAATAAACTCACTGTTGTGACAAACAAAATCCACAGTAGATTGTCCATTAATGGCTAAAAATTTTGCACGCACGCCCTCAATCTCTTTTCTCCTCTCTCTCTCTCTCTGTATGTCTCTTATATAAGCTTAATCATAGTGACTATGGCCGTCACCACGAAGCTTCTTTTGTGATGGAAACATATATGAATGTGCATGTGTACGTGGACGCGTGGGTATGGGAAAGAAAGAGAAGCGTTGTAAAGAGTTTGAACTAGTTTTTGTGAAAGAAAAAAGAGAATATTTGTATTGGGAGTGAGATGGTGCTTGTGTAAAGTTTTTTGTTTTATAATTATGATTAATTGCTTTTAGTTTAGTTTTTTTCTTAATTTTGTGGGCTAATGAAAATACCAATGTCACACTTATAGTTTTTGAGTATTCGAAATAGGTATACAAATTATTTTTAATCATATGCTTAAATGTTACTTTATACTTAATTCAAAATCACTCAATCATATTATAATATATTATCTATATATCTAGTTTTTATACTTAAAATATATATACATAATTTTATTGAAATTAAAATGATCATCGTGGCAAAGGGTTTTTCACTTTGCTTTTACATATGAAAAGATTTACTTCAAAAGGGTAACTAAAAAGTACTTACCCGAAAAAAAAAAAAACTAAAACTTAGAAGTACTGTACTTTCAAACACAATTACCCTGGATGATCATTTACTGTACTTTCATAACTAAGAAGTGTTTTAAGCTTGGTTAATAGAGGTGGATTTACTTCAGTTAGCCTTATGAATGATGATAAGTAGATGTTTTATCGAAATTCTCATGTGGGTATCTAGAATCAGACTAAAAATGCATGTAAAGTAAAAATCCAAGTACCTTTAGTTGTTAGAATTCGTTTCTTTTTTTGAAAGAGTGGAGATATATATTTATATGTTCATACTGATAACAAGACCCCACAGCTCCATGATTGTCTCGTGGCACAGCAGCTTGAGGGCGCCCCCTCTTAGCAGCAAGCAAGCAGCTGGTGCGGCATGGCCTCGTGCATTCATGTGGACTCTATAAGTTCATCCACATTCTCATTCTCCATCATCATCATCATCTCTCAACTTTTGTCCTTCTCACACCCTTGAAATTACAACTCAGTCCACACGTATATATAGATCAAAGGTACCTTCACAAATTACAAAATCAAAAACCAGCTGCCTTCGATCACTGATTTCTCATTTTTTCTAAATTATATGCCCTTCTCTCACTTGATCAAGGTAATGGGTAGTCATAATTGTCATAAAACTTAATTATTCATCACTAAGAGATGGGATGATTAGTGAAAAAAGTGGACACAAACTCTCCTTTCTTTTGACTGTTGATAAATAAACAATGTATAAATCCCATAACTGGGTCGTTTCTTGATTGTTCATGCGTATTATAATGTTAAGCTCCATTCCTTAGCTTTCGCTTTCTCCTTTTTCCTCTTTGTTCAATCTAACCTAATTTATGATTAAGTATCAAATTAGTACTTTAATTGAATACCATCATTGCAGCAAATTGTTAGGCCTATCTTTTGGCTTTCTCTACTGTATATTTGAGGATCCAAGAGAATATTTTGGGATATAGTTATCAATATAATCTTTGAAAAGTTTTCATTTTAGAGATCATGGAGTGTGTGTATACTTGTGGGTATTTATTATTAGGGGGATATTTGAGGGAGAAGAAATATAATTGGGGGATCGAATAGTAAGGTAATTGGTACTAAAATTTGTTGTAGTTGGTTGGAATTTAAGAGCTTTGCTGCATGGTGTGGGACTCTCAGTAATGTTGTGGGAGTCCACATCCTTTTTGGAAATTGTGCATGCTTCCAGTTAGGACCATGTGAATCTCTCTCTTGTTCAACATAAAAGTTTGGAGAATATGCTCGCTGATTTCAGAATTCGTGGAATTTGGCACCAAATGGAGTTTAAATTCTCTTCCAATGACAATGAAGTTAGCAAAACAGACACTAATGTGACAAAAAAGACAGGTGAAGAGATGAGTTTAATGCTGCATTTTCACTCCCCAGAAAAAAGATGTGGTAGGAAAAAGATATCAACAAAATTCTTTCATTTAAATGATAAGAAAAGTTAGAGAAAGAAACAAGACCAACCCATGTACCTTGAGAAGATAAACTAGATAAAATGCAACCTTAACTTTATAAATTTTCAATATTTCTGGTCAAAAAGAGAACCCTGACGTTGAATCTCATATTCTAAGGGATTTGCATCAGGTTTACTCGTAGGTTACCATATTATTTATTCTCAAGACATTTGCTATTTCCAACTTTGGGCACTTGAAATGGCTCCTGCAATTATGTTGGTGCATATTAGCATATGCCCAATTTCAAAGGGCTGCAGGCATTTCTCTGTGGTCTACATCTGACCATTCTCATTGCATTATTTACAGGTCCTTAAGAAGTTGGTATGATGCCAACAATGAAATGGGCAACATACTTGTGTCAAGATTAAGCAAAGTATTGCAACCGATAAACACGATAGAAAACATAACAAATTCCATTGAGAAGGTATTGAATTGCAATGAGAAAGTAAATCTGATATTTCAAAAGTAAAATCCAAACTATTTTATCACAGTAATGTTTAATAAGCAGGTAATCAGTTAGCTAAATACTTGGAATAGATTTTGCACGAATAAATTGTTTGAGAATGGCTTTCTCTTCATCAATACGCTTCTTTTCTTCAGGATCCTTTGGTTTGACCTTCCTTTTCTCTTCCAAAATCCACTTGAAAAGTTCTCGTTGCTGATCCATAGGAATTGGTTCACGTAACTTCACAAACTCTGCAACGGGGTTTTCAGTGATCACAGCAGTTGCTGCAGCTGTAGCTGAAACTGGAATTGAGGGCACATCTTTTGCCCCTTCTTCCTCAGTTATGCTTTCATCCTTTTTACTGGTCTTCATGTACATGTAAGCTACACAAATTATATGAAACTCAGTCAGACAAGCAGCAGAAAAATTCCAATTAGCTATATTGTCAAGGAACTACATCACAAAAATCAAGTTTCCGAATAAAAAACTAAAAACAAAAAATGTATAAATGTTGGATGCTTGGACCACAAATAAAGAAACCCATGTCCATGAAAGGAAAAAAATTAATGAAATTACAGGTATTGAATGCTTGGACCACACAACAACACATGATTACCTCCATTACAGGGGAGAGACAACAAGTAAAAGGAATCAGATACTAAGATAGAGCACCTCAACTGGTTATTATTACTAGTCCACTCTCGGTAATGATCAAAGCGGTGCACTGACACAAATAACCAACATAAGCTTATCAACATTGACACAGCACAGAAAAAAAATTGCCTTATAGCTGCTGATTTGCTCCTGCCTTGACATAATGCAATCAGCAAGCACTTGAAGCTCTAATGGTTCACTTCCATAAACAGTTAATTAATATCTAACTTGCTAGCATGAATACTACAGTCGGACAGCTTTAAAGATTACACTATACATAACCAAACAAAGTTCTTTAAGAAATTAATTGTGCTGGTGAGAAAGCTGGGGACCAGCAAAGGATAGTCTCACTCACTGCTATTATTATTAGTTTATATGCATGTGTAATGACAATTCCACACAACTGTTCACGATAACATAACGTGACATTAGGTTTAAATCAGAAGTTTATAATTCAACTAGTATCGTTTTTACTTAAAAGTTACCAGAGAATCCACAAGCCACAACATAAAAAATACACCTGAGACTTATAGAAGGAATTAGGACAGCTTGTGAGAAATTTAGTGGGTTTCACATTGCACCATTTTACGCTATCTTATTCATGCGGAATTAAAGAACAAAAGCGTGAGTTGTCACTCCTCATATGAGCATTAGTTTACCATCATAAAGGCTATGATGACAGAAATATTTTTCTAACCAGGGTTTCTTGTGTTGACTTAAGCATAGGTCACAGTAGTCTTTCTAGCAAGTTCCATATTATCATGCTCGGTAAACAATATGAAAGACATAACTAGTAATTACCAAGATGAAAGATATTACTAACAATAATTACCAAACTTCCTATCATGATGGTGACAAGACCAAATTGAGGATAAGAATTCATGTAGCAAACTTCTACCTGTCTCGGATTGACTTCAATGAGCTGAGATGTTTTTCATAATGAATAAGCTTTTTATTTTCACCCTTTTCTGGATTGGTAAAATTTGAATCTACAAGCCCTCCTAAACTCCATTCCACAACTTTTTTGAGCTGAAGCCAAAGATAAGGGAAAACAGACTTTTCTTGTTTGATTTTAGAATTTGGTTTATTACAGTTCAAGATGAAGTTCAAACAGTGGAAAGCAACATTGACATGCAAAGTTGCAAACCATATTGCACTAGATTAGATAGAAAGAATCATTTCTGGAGGTTTAATGGATGGTGTTTCTCTATATAGTACAGTTGGATAGCAAGTCAGTAGACAAATAATGTGGCAAATATTATTGACTTATTTGAGCTAACTTTTGCAAAGATGAACAATAAAAGATGTATTACATCTATTGTATTGGAGAAGAAGTAGGTATGGGTGTATGGATGTTATGATACCATCCAAACCCTACCTTAGCACCGACAATGACCATAAAAAACTTGCACGCAGGCCCATGATAACATGCCAAACATGATTCCATGCGACAAGCCATGAAGTAGCTAAGTAGACTTATAAATGAACAACAATACAATCTTCTATTGATTTGTTTGACATAGACATTTGATATATCTTCAAACAAAGGTCTATCGTAAACATGCCTCCTAGAGTTACTCAGGTCTTCCATGCATAACAAGTGTTTTTCAAAATAACTTGAAAGGTCCACATATGATAATACTAGAACCAATTCATAAGCCAAGTCTTGTAAGGGAAAAGATCACTAAACATAAAAGTGAATTTAGAGCACAAAGACCAAGAAACAAAGGTGATCATGAAGATTTGACACACAAGCAGAGGGCATTACTTCTATCCTTCTAGGAAGACAGCAAATGGACCAAAATTTAACATTGCCTATAACGGAGAATGGATTCATCATGAAATGTTTGAGGTCATAAGATGATGCACTAATAAGAGAAGCATTTCTCCCATCAATAGTACCACTGAATAAAGATATCAGCATACCATTTTAGTGCTCCTATCAGCATAACCCTTTTTTTAATGCAGGACAGAACTGTAGGAAATCAACTAAACCAAAAGCCATAACCACCAGTTGTAAATATCATTTCAATTATGTACAGATGAGCTTAGTCTCAAAATCTATTGTCTACAGTGTAACTTGAGGATAGAATAGGCCAAAGACTGATTTTGAAACCCCAGAAAAAAGGAGAAAAAACTGAACAGATCTTAATGCTATTAGCTGGGGGGACAAGATCCTACATATTCCAAAAAAGGTCTTACCGTTTTAATCCATCTATGCTTAAATCTACTTTCTCATTTGTTCCTTGCCCTATTCTTCCGACCCCCACCCAATTACTCTAGTAGGCTAGTAAAAGGAGATTTAAATCAACTATAATTGATCTTTGTCGCTTTACTTTCATGATTTAAACCTTTAAATTAAAATGGTAATGACAATGAAAATAGTAATATTCTGGACTTATAACAGTTTCCTGATAATTTCAGATATGCACCAATTCACAGTTTTTAAGGTTATAGACCATTAGGTATCCATGGTCTGCTTCTTTGGGCTACATCCAACTTCCTTTGCTCTAAACAATTAGTCCATAAATAATTTAGCCTTTTTTTTGTATGTTGCATGTCTACCTTCATCAATCTTAATGGCAGTACCATTAACCCTTTATCTATTAACATCACACTCTATCCACTGGAGATGAAAAGTTCAATTTTTTCCTGCTGTTAATTGTTATAACACAAGGAAAAGGGAAGTAAGAAAGTCACACTAGCATTCCCAATTGCAAGCTCCCACCCTCCCCCTATTCTTCTCTCTCTGACAGACATACCGCCAATAATTTTTATAGATATCAATATCAATCATTCACCCAACCAAGACAAAAACCCTCCATGAAGATATGCAATTACAGATAAATTTACCAAAATAAAATGTGATTAAACTAAAACCTAATCCCCATCATAACAACGAATCACCCACCAACCACAAACATCGAGAAAATTATTATTTTTAATTTTTCAGTTCTTCAAGCTAAGATCCAACAAATCCATTTCAACAATCAAATCAACAAGCTATAGCGTGCACCTAAAATGCACATGATACCCATAAAATTAAAGGAAAGAAAGTGACCTCCAACAGCAAGACTAACAGTCAAAAGAAGGGGCCAGAGGAACTTGTAACGCCTAGCAAAAGACTCTTTTGGAGGTGGAGGAGGCGAAGCAGCAGAGCTCGACCCCATTGTGTATGACGTTGCAGCAGCTGATGATGATTGTGGAGGTGTTGTTGAAGAAGCAAAATCTTTTCCTTTTTGTTGTTCTTGAAATTGTTTAAGCTTAGCTGGTAACACAAGATAAAGAATAAGTAAAGATCACAACTTCAATGATTGAAACCAAGAAATTGTATCAAATTCCAGCAAAAGATTCTTGCTTTGCTAGGCAAGAAAGGGATGCTTTCCACCTTAATAATTTCCGTTTTCAAAAGTAAAAAAAAAAAAAAAAGTTTTCAGAAAACATAAAAACAAAACATAAATAAAAAAGGGTTGAGATTTACCCTTCTTGGGTTTGCTGTTGTAAAGCTTTGGAGCTTCTTCACCCATTGTTAAGAATCCTTCCTAGCCTGAATCACTGACTCTACCTTCTCTTGGCTCTACTCAATGCAGTAATAACAATTGTCTAGTCAAATATTAATTTAATTAATTACCCTTGTGTTAATTATTATTTACTAATTATTTCTTAATTATTTTTAAATCAAAAATCAAATGAACTTGGAGTGCACGACAACCCACAAATTAAAAATAATTATATGCTTCCAAGAAAAATATTTTTATCATCTCATAATATCATAGATAGGCCAATTTCACTGATAAATAAATAAATAATATTATAATATTTGATTATCTCTAAAAAGGAAGGTATTATTCACTTATCTATAATAGCACATTATTTATTAATAATTAAATATAATTTTTTAGAACTCAATTTTAAGTATTGTTATATTTATTTTCTATTATTTATATAAAATTATTTCTAAAATAATTACCAATAAAAACTATGACACATTGCCTCACATGTCCAAAATATTTACTATTTTAGTTACACTTTTTTTACTGCAAATTTCATTTATATTTATTTCTCCAAATTAAATTTCCAACCAAAAGATTATTGGTTTTTTATTTTTTTTAGTAAATTTTCCTTTGTTTTAATGAGTTTAGAAATTCAAAGAAATGGATTGCTCATTTTATTAGCTCAAGCTCCAATTTGCAGTTGGAATATGGACCATCAATACAGTTTCCAAGTTCACTTCACCCAAAAGTGAACTTTATTTACCTACAGAATTACAACATTCACACCTTAAGGGTTCATTTCATTTTTTAAACAAAATGGATTTTATATTTATGGCCAAAGAACTTATTCCCACCCAAAGATTACTGTTTGTTCAAGTGCTCACCCAAAGATTACTGTTTCTATTATTTATATAAAATTATTGAATAGCAGGGTGAATTATGTTAAAAGCTTCACTTTATTCAACGTCATTTGAAAGTTTTACTATTTCAATCTCTTGTATTGGACTGCAGCTATAACCCAATGTACTTGGTGAAAATTCATTATCAACCATTGCTTTTGCTTCATGTAGATATTTGATTGTATGCATTCATTCTCTCTATATAATCCAATGAAAAATCAAAATTGAAGCACAAATTCAATAATAAAATAGAGTAAAATTCAAATCAATGGGCTACTTTTGGGAGCTCAGAATTAGTGCCATACTAAAAGGATGTAACAAACTGCAAATGCTAGATGGTTCAGATCTTACTGCTCAGAAAGTAATGTCAATCCACCGTTCACTTATTCTCATTCTTCATTCTGCTACACCAAAAAATTATTTCTTTTTTAGGTGCGGTGCTGCTGTTGTTCAAGTGGGCAATCATAATGCTTTACTGGGCAATTTTTATCCCAGTGACATCTTGTATGCCAATGACGACCTCACTGATCGGGAGAAGAGAAATTCCAGGCTCGCCTCAGAACTCAGAAGCGCGCGGCTCTGGTTTTGCCGACCTTCTAAGTTACTAATAATCAAGACGTTTAAATATTGTTATATCAAATAATATATTACTTTGATTTTGGTTGATTTGTAGTGTTTGGCATGCCATCGAATGATGTTGATTGTGGGGTTGCCAAGGAAGATGGAGATAGATATTCAATATAGTGAGCATCAACTGGTAATCTTTTACATGTATGGTGCTGAACCATCTTTGTCAAGATATCTCCACTGGCAAGTTCATAGAACCAGAAGAAGTTTTCTTATCCGAAGACTTTGTAATGTCAATATAATAACAAAGTATTTCTTAATTTATTAAACTTTTAATTACTTTAGGTTGCTAGTGAAAGGATAAGGTAGTGAACTGTGTTGGTCTAACAGGTTGTCAGTCTGCTAGTATGACAAGACCTGCAACACGGTCCAAGGCTTTGAGTTATACTTTTGCAGATTGATTCTTGCGTTCTTTTGGAACTACCTGAAACATTAAATACTTTTTATATTTTTGCCCCAAAACCCTGACAAGGCTTGCAAGTCTCCTATCATGTCTGGTAGTGAATTATTCAAGCAAGCTCCATTTGGCAAGCACGATAATGGGGTGATAATGACTGTCCATGGGAGAGCAAATCAGCTCGTATTGATTTTACTAGACTGAGTGATGATGGTGTCGTACAGGATAAACATGAGGTATTACAGAAGATCTTGAAAGGCATTAATTTAAGATAATCCTGAGATGTATAACTTTACCATAATAACAGGCTATTCTAATTTGGATTTCAGCATTCGCATAATGAAGTATTATCATTTTTCAATGACTAACAAGGGAAGCTGAGAATTTTAATATTGAATTTTAAAACAAATATAAGTCTTGAGGCGCTGGCAAAGATGAATTCGCCCTAGGACAATTTCTTAACAGCAAAATGCTATTACCGAAGATATCCAAAACCATACAATTCAAGATGCAAGAAGTTCGAGCAAACAGGTGCACAATACCACCACAACTTCTCATAAGATTTTCATGCGTAACTTAACTGTGGCACAGAACATGTTGCCTATCGATTTGCTTTGTTGAGATCATGCAACTCGTCTCGACAGTTGCATATTCAATTGAGCCACTAGAAAAGGCATGACTAACTTGTCATTTGTTTTGTTCCTCTAAGATTGGCTGTGTAGAAGAGCCAGTTGAGAATCCCAGCTTTCCCATGACTTCTTCCAAGCGATTCACATTTGTCAGGTACAGATAACCAACCTGTGTGGAAGAACCAGTTAAAGCATACAATTTAACTGGAACCCAGAGAGGAAACTAATGCATTCTTAAATGTAACAAATACTATTGCAGAAAATTTTTTTTTTTAAAAAAGTAAGAGGGTACTGACTAGTGTTTCTAGCGAAGATGCTCTGTTGTAAACTGCTGTACCGGCTCTTTTTTTGGTCCGTGTTTTGGCTGAGATGATATTCTTTCCCCAGCGAAGAACATCCCTGCAGTAGAGAATATCAATTAACATGAGTCAAATGCCAACACTGAACAAATATATATCAGTGCTATTTCAGCAGTAGTTTAAAAAGGGCTCCAAAAGATAATTCCTCACATTAAAGGAGATGCAATAGCAGCAGAAAATAACAATACATTTAGGAAAATATCAGTGGACTCCAATTGAGGGTTTTTAGCAGATTTCTCTCATTTGACAGAGTTGATGCTAGCAATAAGATTCTCTTTCCTTAAATGTCACTCTACATTTTATCCTGAAACTGACCGGTCATCCTATTATTAAAATAAAATCTATGTCACTTAACAACCATAACAATATAAAGTTACTTATCATTAAAATAATTTTCAAACACTTAGAGCAGAAGAATGAATAATTAAAAGTGCAAGATTTGCCATCATCATGAGCACAAAGCTTCTAAATCATAAGAAATAAACATGCACAGAAAATTTCTTCAACATGGACCTGCAAGATGAATAAATGTTGAAGATCATCTGGATGCTTTGCTCTTCAAAATCTAGAATTTTAATCATATTGTATATGAAAGATGTAAGCTTGATTTTGTCATAACCTCCAGCTTGAGGAGGAAGGCATCAAAGAGTTAGTCAATTTGTACATGTCTTTCTTCTAAAAAGGATGAAAGTCCAATTACACAAAATTAGTTTTTTCTTTTGAGGAAAAAAAAAGCCTATGAAGATAATCAAATCTTCCCACTAACCTTTCTTCGGCTGATAAGTAATTATCGTCAAGAAGTTTCTGAAGCAACACATCCTGAATATGAAAATACAAAAGATACAATTTTTAACATGCACACGTAACAAATAATCGAATTAAATTTTCTTTAATCATGTTTTCTTTCGGAATGTTATGTATCTAGACAACAATAACAGTGCAGTACTATTGTAAGATTTTTCTATGAAGCTATATACAAACTTAATACAACTAGACCAATGAAAAGGAGAATCACAAAAATTTAACTATAGGAAGCATAACTTATATAGTGACAACATCACCGATGCAACTCAAAATAAACATAAAATTTAAAACATACTTGTGCTTCACAGCATACTACTGCCATTACACGGTCATTATATTCTTCAATACTCAGGGGAGGAAACAAGAAGTGCCTACGAGCATATAGCTGCACAGTTTGAGAAACACTTAGAGTAAGCTATGAGGAAAGGTTAACCCAAAAAAAAAAACAAAAGGAACTATGTTAGTAGCCAGTAACATAAACATAAACATGCTGTCTGCCTTGTAGGTGTCAGTTCAAATACAGAAAAAGGTGGACTTGCTTTCTAAAGCAGGCATCTCCTATGCATCTATAAGACCAAGATATGATGCATTCACATATAGGCGCCTTACAGCCTTAAACTTGAGCCGGAATCATATATTATTGCCAATTTCATTAAGTACTAATCCATCAGATTTCAACTTTTCAAAAGGACACAGATGAGATATATTGATCCCTAACAGCACTTGTTCTAAAAGAGAAAAAGCCATTCCATAAAAATTTCTATCATTATTCAACATGGGATGTTCATTCAATTTAAAAATAATAATAATAATAACACACCTCGTATATACAATCACCAATATATGCTAGTGAAGCTGCATTGTATACCGACCGAGGTTTTTCCACTTTTGGTGGGTTTGGCAGCCACACCTCATATCCCAAATAAGATTCATCCAACTTTGCCGCCCCTCCTGCATCAAATCCCAATCAAATTTGAAACTTTACCTTTTACATGAGCCTTATATTTCATTCAACTACAAAGCTAGTAAATAATTAAAGTAAAACCAAAAATTCTTTTCCCAATATATATTCTTCTTTCAACATATAAACCAAATTGCGTCAAACTTACTTTCTTTCACAAATAATTACACCATAAAACACAAAACTTAAACCCCACTTTTCTTTCACTTTCTTCAACTTTCTCAATAACCAAACACAAGCCAGAACACCGAAAATAAAACCCCCAACAAACTTGCACCAAATCAGCAAATTTAATACTACCCAGATCATAAAACAACAGAAAACACAATACTTTAGACTATTCGTTATGTTTTGGAGCAGAAGAACAAATGGGCAATAAAATTAAACACCACAACCTTGAACTGGACGCTTGAGAAGGTCAGAAACTGAGACGTCTTTCCGGGTAGTTATAGTGACAGTTGGTGTCGAAGGTTTAGTTGTGTCACTGTTGGCGTTAGCGTTGTTGCTCTTGAGTTTTCTTGGGGCGTTGGGATTGTAAGAAAGTCTCTGCTGGGTGTCATAGGAAGCTCTTAATCTTAGTAATGGTGAAGAAACTGAACACGCTGTATTTAGAACACTGTTCGGCATTTTTGTTCGAGATGTTGCAGGCCCTGCCCTGGAGGACCCGTGAAATAGAGAGGATGATTTTATCCCAATAAAAAAAGAGGCTAAAGACTTGTTTTCACCGCTGATATAGTGACGTTCATTTATAAAAAAAAAAAATTAAAAATATATATAATTCGTTATATTTATTCTTTTAAACTTTAAAAATTAATAATTTTACTTCAATCTAAAGTTTTTAAATTTTAAAAAATAATATTTTATCTTAAAATTAGGGTTTTATTCCTCCCCACTCCTCTCACCATCTCTGATAAATAATAACCGGTCTTTCTTCCTCCCAACTATGTCTCTTCCTTTGACAATACCTCTCAATTCGAGGCCCTCTCTTCATGGACGAAATCCAGATATCCTTTGCTTGAATTTTTTGAAGGAGCCTGACGAGGAGACCAAGGCATCGTCGTCGTCATCTATGAGGATACTCATCTAGATGACTCCTTCGTCATCTAGACGATGGGGTCCTCCATTTGGATTTTTCAATCTAGATGAAAGAAATTTAGATTTTTTGATCCAAACAATGTCCAAAGGCTTCAAACCGAGAGGCATCATCGGGAAAAAGAAAGATTGGCTATCATTCGTAGGAGATGGTGGCTGGAGTGGGGAGGAAGAAAACATTAAAAGGGCCTTTGATTCAAAGGGTAGAAAAATTACTCCGATAATTTAACTTTTATTACTTACATTACTTTATTTGGTTAATAAGTAATAAAAGATTTCGGTAATCTTCTATTACTAATGGTGATGTGACAGATAATATAAGAGATAATCTGATTAACACTTTCATCTTAAGTATTAAAATATTACCAAAGTAATTTTGATTTTATTATAACTATATCATTATTTTTTTTAGGTAAAAATCATCTCATTTTCAATTAATACAATAAATAATATAAAAATATTTTAAAATAATTAAACTCAATGACATTTAAGTAAAACAATATACTAGTATTTTTTATTACCTCTAACTAAACATAATAATTATTTATATCTATCCATTTTTTTCAAATTTTATCAAATATAGTAATAATTTATACACAGTCGTTCTTAACGTAATCTATCTTTAAAATAATCTTCTAATTTTAATAATCAAACATTTTTCAAACTAAACAGCCCCTAGGAGAAAACTTTAGGTCCGAGTAAAATTGTTAGTTTTTAAAATTTAGAGGGAAATATTTCAAATTAAATGATGATTTTATCTTTAACTTTAACTAAGTTTTTTAACGAAATTTTATTCATAAATGGGTACTTGGGTTTTCGAAAATTGAAGGGGGTCACTTAGACTTTTACTATGCCTTACGTGGGAACAAGTCTTTTGGCCAAAAAATAATGTGATAATTCTTGAAGATATGGCCAATTTAAGAAGGGAAAAAGACTATTTCCCACCCATTTTTTACCCCATTCTCAAACCTATACCCATAACAGATCAAAAACCACTTTTCCCACTTATGACCAAACTGTCGTACTTTTTTCTGTTAAAGGGAGGGGTAAAATAGTTATTTTACCGTTTATATTAAAAAGGTATAAAGTTTATTACTTTTCACCTTTACCTAACGTTTTTAAACTTTGAAAAGTAACATTTTCACCCTCAAACCTAGGGTTTCCATATTTTTCAAAACGTAACCACCCCCCATAACTTTTAAAAATAACAGTTTTACTCTCGTTCTTTAACTTCATCTTCCAACGTCGTCACCGGCCTCCTCCTTCTCCTGGTGCGACGGCGGTGGTACGAAGAAGAGATCTTCATCTCCCCGTCGCACCATCGTGCGACGAAGAGATCTACCCAGACGATAAAGGACGATGCTTCGTCGCTCATTATGTCATCCAGATATGACGATGAAGCATCGTCCTTTGTCTATTCTTCCAGATCTAAGCGACAAAGGGTTTTCTTTCGTTGTCCTTTGTAGTTAGAGATGGGAGACCGGTGGAATGCGTTGACCGTCGGTGGTGGCCAGAGAAGGAAGCAAACCCTAGGGGTGAAATCTAAACTTTTTAAACTTTGAGGATGGGTTGAGGTGTTAGTTTTTAAAACTTGAAGGAGGGAAAAGGTGAAATTTTAAAGTTTTGAGGTTTATAATTAAAATGACGATTTTATCTCTGTCCCTAACTGAAAAATGGATGACAGTTTGGTTATGGGTAGAAAAAGTGATTTTTGATCTGTCGTGGGTATAGGTTTGAGAATGGGATAAAAAATGAGTGGGAAACAGTCCTTTTCCCATTTAAGAATGGTTACTTCTAAAAATACGTACATCTAAAATTATATATGAAATGGTTGTTCCCGAAATTTGAGTTTTAATATTTTTTTGAAATACAAGGGTAATTAATAAGTCATTTCTTAGGGTGGATAGGAAATAGCCAAATATTGAATATTCCATTGTTGCCAACATATTAGAGGTTCTTTGATTCTTAGTAAACAAAAAAATTTTTGGTAATCTATTTTTTATTACTAATATTATTTTATTTGATTTATCAAAAATAAAATATTACGATAATCTTTTATTACTAATAGTGATATAAAAGGTAATATAAGTGTTAATCTGATTATTACATTTACCTTAGATATTAAAAGATTATCAAAGTAAATTTGATTTTGTAATAATTTTATTCTTACTTATTAATTTTTTAAGACTAAAATACCCTTGATTTTAATTAATATAACAAGTAATATGAATATATTTTAAAATAATTATACCTAAGAACATTTAAGTAAATAATATTTTTTTATTTTTTTATTACCTATAATCAAACACAATAATTTTTTATACTTATTAATTTTTATCAAATATAGTAATAATTTATACTCAATAATCTTTATGGTAATTTTTTTATATTTGATAATAAAATATTACCTGAACCAAATGCATGTAGGGTTTGATGAGTCTACCCTTGTATAAAGTAAATTTGGACTCACTTAACCCATTTGCAAAAATTCATCTGAGACTCTCCAACAAATTTTTCAACAAAAATCCAACCACTCTCAGTGTCTCATGCTCTCTTTTCTCACCTTGTGGTTCTTCTTCACACTATATGAGACAATTGTTGTTTGCAATAGTTGTTATCATTAATGTTGATGTAGATCTAGAAGAATTAAAGTGATTGTAGTGTTCAAAACAAGAAAAATAGTTAATACAAATTTTTTTTACATACATTGTAGAAATCGAATGATAATGTGATGTTAATCGAGATGTTAGGGTCAAAGACTTTTAATGAAGTTGCGATTCTAGGGTTAATTGTGTATTTTGTTGGAATTTATTATTGTATTGTTGAGTTACTTGTGAATGGGATTGTCAATGAAAGGAGTAAGAGTCAAAGATAGAGCCAATTGGACAAGATTTCAATGTTTTCAACAACTAATGCTTTTTACCTAGTTTGAAAACCAATGAAGGTAAGGGGTTATATGTAATTTTAACTTATTGTTTTGGGGGCCTTATATATACATATTAAAATATGCATAATACACTAAGAAGCAATTGAAACTTTAAATAAGCGATGTGGCCCTTGTGGGGGTTCTATGTAATTTTTACCTAGAGTAATATACCAAGGGGTACTTGAATATTTACGAAGTGTTGTGGGGTTATATGTAATTTTCAAAAAAATTATACCTTAAAGATGTTATTGAAATTTTATTAAGCATTATGGGGGTTATAATAATTTCACCAGAAGTAGTATACTATCGATATATTTGGTTTGGATAATATTTTATTATCAAAATTGAAAGATTAATATTATTATATCTGATAAAATTTGATAAGTATAAATAATTATTGTGTTCAGTTAAAAATAATAAAATATTACTAACATATTATTTTACTTAAATGTCTTTAAGAATAATTATTCTAAAATATTTTTTATGTTACTGATTATATTAATTAAAAATAAGGTTAATTGTGTCCTAAAAAATATTAAATAAAAATATAATTATAATAAAGTCAAAATTATTTTGATAATTTTTTAATATTTAAGATAAATGTTATAATTAAATTATCTTTTATATTACCTGTTATATTACTATTAGTAATAGAAGATGGCTGAAATTTTTTATTATTTTAAAATTAAATAAAATAATATAAATAATAAAAATTATCAAAATAATTTTACCTTTCCTTAAGGAGGTAATTAAAATTTTACTAAGCATCGTTGGTGTTATATTATATGTAATATTTGCAATTCACTAAAGGGGTGATTGAAACACTAGCATAATATGTTAAGGGGGTAATTGATAATTTTTACATAGCATAGTAGATATGTAGCATAATATCGATATTAATACTCTTTATAAATGCATTTAATAGCAACTATACTAGATTGTATCAAATAATACAATACACAAAAGTTCAAATTTGGACCCCACAAGAACTAATTGATCAAAGTATTGGAATTATGTAATTACCTATCACAAATTAAACCTATAAAAAAAATAGTGAATTAAATTATTTAACTACTAAATCAAATTAAAACAACTTAAACTATTCAAGGCTTTGTTATTTCATACGCAAATAATGGTTTTGAATCACTAAGACAAATGTGTTAACCTAACTATATAATGTAAGTTATAGATTTCTTGTAAATTATTTTACTTAAATGCTTTTGAATATAATTATTTTTAAATATTTTTTATATTATTTGTTATATTAATTAAAAATAAATTTATTTTTATCTTAAAAAATTAATAAATAATAAAATAATTATAATAAAATCAAGATTACCTTGGTAATTTTTTTATATATAAGGTAAATATGGTAATCATGTTACTATATATATTACCTATCACGTCAGTATTTATAATAAAAAATTACTGTAATATTTTATTACTGGCAAATCAAACAAGGTAATATAAGTAATAAAAGATAGATTACCAAGGTAATTTTTAAAACACTCTAACCAAACGACCCTTTTATAGTTTTCTCGCAAATCTACAAGGTTCCCACTCATCCACACAAAGGAACTAAGACACCAATAACAATAATGGTGTTCGGAATGTTGCGTAGGTGTTAACCTATGAAATTGGGTGAGTGATTAAATGAATTGGTTGTGATTAAAAGCATGTTGGAAATATATAAGTCCTATAAAGGCATCCTATAAAAGGTTTTATGGTATCTATGTTTGTGATATAGTTGTATAATGTTAGAATTTTAAATATTAGTTTCGTTGCCTCTTAATGTATTGTAATGCCATAAACCCTAATAGGTGTTGAGACTAAAAATGTTTTCTAAATGACTGAGTTTAATTAAGAATTTTACATTATCAAAACTTAAAGTTTGAAAATATACACCAAATAACTAAGTTTAATGGGGATTAAGTATGAGAATGAAACATGATAAGTATTAAATGTATAAGACTAAGTCTTTCTATTATGAAATGACTCACTCGCTCACTTTCCTTATTGTTTTATGAGTAACAAGAAAAGATGATAATTGCATTGGACAAGTCACAATAAAACTATATATATATATATATATATAACATTACTCAGATATTAATAAAATTACATTCTTCCATCATTGTTTTACTCTAGGATGATAGAACTATAACGAGAGAATCAATGTGTAACACTGATCATGAAAAACCTATGTGTACACATGATAATCATTCTAGAAACATTCATACTCTATGTATTACTCTAAACTATGACACAAATAATGCTACTTGGAGTATCATAGTGTTGAACGATTCTTTTAAAAGATAGTGGTAAATCTCACGTGTCAATATTGTTGATTAACAATCTAATACAATACATGAGCGCATGTTGAATAGATATGTTTGTCAAACTAACTTGCTAAGAAGATTCTATATTAATGATAATTTTAATGTCTATAAAACATATCTTTTAACAAAAAATAGTATATGTGATCAATAATTTTTTGACTTAAGAGTATCAGATTGTTTTGTACAACAATCGATATAACATAATTTTCTTTCATTAATGTCAAATAACCACAAAATAGTTTAGATGTTATCTAGAGTATCAGGGTTTAAAAATTATTGCCACATTTAGTAGATAAATATCATTTATACCTGTAAGTATTTCTTCGATCAAATGATTATGTATTGCACGCGGTTTGATAAAATGAAAATTCTCACTTTCAAATTTCAAAAAATCAAATTCTCACGTATTATTCATTTTTGTTAATAAATTTGTATCTTTAAAAATGACTATTTTGCCCTTTTAAAAAGTTACAAAACAATCATTAACACTTAATATAAATATTAAATTATTAATATATTCGTACCAGTTATCTTTTAAATTTCTAAAAAATATCAAAATTCAAACAAACTTTAAAATATTGTATTTTAGTTAATTTATAAAGGACATAAATATTATTTTTAAAACTATTGATAGATATATTAAAATTTAAAAAAAATTGAAAACCCTCAGGAAAGTTGTCATTAATTTCTTTAATATTTTTAAAATTACAATTTGACCTCCAAAAATTTTGAAAAGGGCAATAAAAAAAAGGAGGAAATGAAAAATAAAAATAACAAAGAGAAAAATAAAAATATATGTAAAATGATTTTTCTATCCTTTTACTTAATATAATTCATTAACAGAAGTGGATAATAAGTAAAAATTTTGCTTTCTGAAGCTTATAGGGTGGAAAATGATTATTTCAAAAAACCTTTGGTGAGAACTAGTCTTTTGGCCTATTTTCTATTATTACATAAATATTTGTAACAATAAATTATATACACCATTTATATATATAAATAATAATATGTTATTTTATAATTAACGTTAATTTATTTTTATTTTTTAACGCTCTAAATAAATAATGAGGCGGGGCTAATATTACGCTAATTGTAAACTCTACTTCCAATAATATCAACTAACCCGGTAACCCCTCCGGTTTCATTTTTAAAAGGATTACCATTTAACACTTGTCCACTTTTCACTGGACCGTCTTATCGGCTTGTGCAACGAACAGCAGGCACCCTAAAACGGCGACTTCGCCCCCTTCTTCCTCCCGCATTGATTGCTTTCACTTCTTCACTCTCACAGAGCTCTCTTTCGGAACCAACTCTACACTCAAAAGGCATATATAAATCAAAAGCAGATTTGTTTTTTGGGTTTTTGATTAATTACAGCTGATAATTTCTCTAGGTTAGCGCAAACTCAGAGAGACACGTCATGAGCCGCTACGATAGCCGCTCGTCGGACCCCAGCTCATATCGTGACCGTCGAAGGTATGCCTCTTATTTTATCTCTTTCGCTGTTGTTTTATATGTTTTTTTTTAGGTAAATATAGGTTTTTGTTGGGTTTTTAGGTCTAAGAATGTACACAGAGTGAACACAATTGAATGTTGCATTAGTTTCGGTGGATTTGATGTGAATTTGGTTAATTTTGTTGAAATATTAGTTTTTTATTGCTGTTTGTCCATCAAGGAAATATTTTGTAGAACTAGAGTTTGGATAAGTGTAGGAGTATTTGTAATGTGGTTCGAGTGCTTTATGTTAAAAATATAATTTACGAAAGCAGTTTTGAGAGCTTTCTGCGAAAGTATCTATCCAGTGATATGTTCAGAAATAGTTCAAGTGCTTTTCTTATTTAAAACATGCTTCTCGGGAAATCTCATCAGGTGCATTTTTAATCTGAAAGAGCAGTTAAAGCTAAGCATTACAAAATTGTCCATTATGGAGGATGAATTAATTGAAACGAATTTATGTTGTATGTTATCTTAATTGCCTTTGGCAAAACTCGGAATAGTGGGGATACAAATCTTGATTAAAATTACGAGAATGTTGCCTTTGTTAAGCTTTAGAGACCAATTCGTTTATGGTTTTCATTTGTTGTTTGTGAATGTTGTGTTTTTTTAGTGATTCAGGGTTTGGTGGCTCTTCGGGCTATGGCAGCTCAGTGCGGTCCTCTTCAAGCAGGAGCGAGCATAATAGTGCTGAGCCACCAAGGAAGTTAGATTTGGATGGATTGACTCCTTTTGAGAAGAACTTCTTTGTCGAGTCATCATCAGTGGCTGCAATGTCACAGAGTGAGGTGGAGGAGTATCGACAACAGAGGGAAATTACAGTTGAAGGCCGTGATGTGCCAAAGCCTGTCAAGAGTTTCCGTGACATGGGGTTTCCAGGTACCTTTTGTTTGATTTTGAGATTTTCTTATGTGTATCTTTTTTTTCTTTGTTTATGCATATGTTAGAAAGTATTGTGCGGGAGAGGCTTCAATAATGATTGTATCTGCAAATTGTTTACAAAATAAGTGGGAAGTTAAAATTTGCTGCCATGTTTTTTCATGGCATGAGCTCTGATTCGGTTGTCTGTTTACTCTATAAGCAAACACACTAGGTTGCTATTTATTCATTTGTAAATTTGTTTGGGACCCAACACAAATATTATTAATATTAAATAAAATAACAATAAGAGGTGTCAACTCTCCCCAAAGGTCGTAGCCTCCCTATTAGTCAAAGGTTGTCCAAAATACCAAAGTAACAATACTTTTCTCTTCCTTCAATCAATCACCTCTATGTATTCTATCAATATCTAACTTTCAAATCCAAATAATATTCAAATCAAATGTTTTATCCTAATATCAAATATCATATCCTAATCTCAAAGATCTTATCCTAATTAAATATTTTTATCCAAATCATATATTGTTTTAATTAATTATTATTATTATTGAATCCTAACAAAATGCAAACAGTGATGCATGTGACTGGTACATGTTACACGAGTAGTAGTTCAAGTGCACTTTTTCACACCTTTGATGAACAGAATACAGTTGATTCCTTGTTTATAAATTCGAAGTTATGCCTTTGTTAGCAGTAGTTATTAATGGAAATTTTCACTTGTAGTGTCTTCTGGGCATTCCATTGATAAAAGAGTATTTCTAATATCTGACTGCAACATTATACGTGATCTGTATTTCATAGTTTATAAAAATAAAATCATTACTCCAAGGCATATTATGGTTAAGTTTTCATTAATCTATCATAATAGAAGAAGTTAGTTAACTTTAATTGTTGAAAAGTTTCTCTATCAAATAAAAGAATATTTTCTTAAAGGCTGTTCATTTGAGTGCACCTACATGGCTGCAGATTATGTTATGCAAGAAATTACTAAAGCTGGCTTTGTTGAGCCAACAGCCATACAATCTCAAGGATGGCCTATGGCTTTGAAGGGTCGTGATCTTATTGGAATTGCTGAAACAGGCTCTGGAAAGACGCTTGCCTATCTTTTACCCGCAATTGTTCATGTTAATGCCCAGCCATTTTTAGGTAAGCTTGTATCTGAGATGGCAAGTATCTTGAATGCTTTATTTCCTTTCATGTTTTGTTCATTAGGTAGGCATAAATGTGGTTATTTTCCCTATATTTTCAGCTCCAGGAGATGGCCCTATTGTGCTAGTTTTAGCTCCAACTCGTGAACTTGCTGTTCAGATTCAACAAGAAGCTACTAAATTTGGTGCATCATCACGGATTAAAAGTACATGCATCTACGGAGGGGTTCCTAAGGGACCTCAAGTGCGTGATCTCCAGAAAGGTAGGTGACCTCTTCATTGTATTTAGGTTGCAACTTTCTTGCATTATATCCCTTAATACATTCTAATTCAGTTAAAGCTGACTTATTAAAATTTCATGTATGAGTTATTGTCTTTTGTAGTTCTTCTACTTGATGGGATGTTTGTGGGGTGTTGATACCATTATTATATTGATTTTTGGGTTCAGGTGTTGAAATTGTCATTGCTACTCCTGGGAGGTTGATTGATATGTTGGAGTCACACAATACAAATTTGCGAAGAGTAACTTACCTTGTCTTGGATGAGGCTGATCGGATGCTGGACATGGGGTTTGAGCCTCAAATACGGAAGATTGTTTCTCAGGTTTTGTCTTTTTCATCCTAAGATTTTCTTCCCTATATTTATCTAAGTATGTTGTGATGTCTGTCATGGACATATATTCCGCTCTTATTCATCTATTTTCCCTTGCCTATCCTCTTTTTGGTATGGATATTAATCTTATGTTTCCCTCTGCACAGATCCGCCCTGATCGTCAAACATTATATTGGAGTGCCACTTGGCCTAAGGAGGTTGAGCAACTTGCTAGGCAGTTCCTTTACAACCCATACAAAGTAAGATACGTTACAACTCTAGTAGTATTCAATGGGCAACTCTAGTAGTATGTAATGGGCTTCTGTTTTTTGGAAACATCTTCTGTTAAATTGTTTTCAATTTATATTTCAACATCAATGCACTTTCAATCATGATATACCATCTGTATTGTTATTGGGCTTTTAGTTTTAAGGTATTTAGGCCTTTTTAAAGAGATAATGTTCTTGTCTATTTCTACATGATCTTGTTGAGTGGTGATTATTCTTCACAACTGTTGCTTTTTTGGAATTCCGCTCAATTGTTGGCAAAGAGCACTTATTTGTCTTTCCGTTGGCATACCTCAGGTGATTATTGGTTCACAGGATTTAAAAGCTAACCATGCAATTCGCCAGCATGTTGATATTGTTTCTGAGAGCCAGAAATATAACAAGTACTGTGCCCTTGATCTTGTTCTTAATGGATTTTTCTCCTTTCATCACTTGTACATCACAGGGGGCTTTTTTTAATTCTGAATGATCTATCTTGTACTCTAGATTGGTAAAGCTGCTGGAGGACATCATGGATGGTAGCCGAATACTGATTTTCATGGATACTAAGAAAGGTTGTGACCAAATTACCCGGCAGCTTCGCATGGATGGATGGCCTGCTCTCTCAATTCATGGAGATAAAAGTCAAGCAGAAAGGGATTGGGTCCTCTCAGAGTTTAAAGCTGGGAAGAGTCCAATAATGACTGCAACAGATGTTGCAGCTCGTGGTTTAGGTATTTACTATCTATCAACGTTATGCTACTGTATGTTGGTTCTTTATCTTACTATTGGACCCTTATTTTTAACTTGACTATGAAGTTGTGTTAACAACCAACAAAAAACTTAGCATCTTCATCTTTTGTGCCATTGTTCAAGCCTTCTTGTGTCTTATTGGATGGCTTCCACATATTTCTCAACCAGTCCAGTAAAACTAGGCTTCACTGGTTCTTTGTGTGTACTCTTGGGTGACCAGCTTTAACATTCGCATTCCTCATTGTTCTGGTCTGCGGCAGATGTCAAGGATGTAAAATATGTGATAAATTATGACTTTCCGGGATCTCTTGAGGATTATGTTCATCGCATTGGTCGAACTGGAAGAGCTGGGGCAAAGGGGACAGCATACACTTTCTTCACAGCAGCAAATGCTAGATTTGCTAAGGAACTGATTACCATACTCCAAGAGGCTGGACAGAAGGTCAGTCCTGAATTGGCAGCTATGGGTCGTGGCCCACCTCCTCTGTCAGGTCAGTTGATGAGTGAATTTATTGTTACAATGCATGTGTAATCAATATAGGTTGAATTTTTTTTAGTGATTTTCGATGAACTTGAAGTATAAACCCAACTAGATTGGCATTATGCATGTTTAAGTAATCAAATGAGTTTACAGTGCTTTAATTTTTGCTCCCTATGTGATAGCGGATGTTCTCTTTTGTGGCTTAATTTGAGGGGAAAGATTTTTGTTGTATAATCATGGATGATTAGTGCAATACATGAAATGGTCACTTTTGACACTTGTGTGATTTTTGCCTATGCTTTCCTAGCTAATAAACTCTTCTTCTTTGTTATGTTCTTTATGAAAGCAGGGCATGGGGGTTACCGAGACCGTGGGAGAGGTTACAGTGGTGGTCGCTCATGGAACTAAATTTCTTAAGAGGGCCTGTGAGTTTGGTTACCAACATAAAAAAAAATCGTGGCCATCACAGCATGCAGATGGGGGAAAACTTGTATGTTTAGAGGATAGATTTTAGATGATATTATTCCTAATATTTGAGGATTTGTTTTTTCCCAATTACTGTTTTATTGGAACCAATGCCTTGTAGAATCAGAGGCCAGATTCTGTAAAATATATAAACCGTCAAACTCTCTGTACACAAGTGGTGAAAGACCATTTTTGTTTCATCAAAGAATCTTGACTTTTGTTATCAAACTATTTTCTTGGGTTCTATTTGTTGCCATGGGGATTTTCTCTTTATAAAATGGAATGCATCACAGAAAAGAAAAACGGTAGGTGAGGAGTTGGGGTATATTCACACAAAATATGAGGTTCAATTTTGCATTGATAGTTATTAGTTGGTATATTGATGGCAGATATGCTAAACCCATTTAATATTTTGGACCAAACACTTTTGGGCCTAAAGCAATTGCTATGAAGGTAAGCTACAAAATTTGTGATGTGAGACCAATTAGAAGGGATTTTCCAATATTTTAAATTGCTTTCAAAGAGTGCAAAGTATTTTTCAAATCAGAAATTGTTTTTTTTTCAATTCAATCAGGAAAAATGACTTTAATATTCTCTAGAGAAACACTTATGGGTTATTGCTATTGAAAGCACATTAGGAGCTACTAGTTTGAAGCTCTTTTGATACCCAAAAAAATGGGGAGTTGCTTGCAAAATTTCAGTCCACTAACATCTTTAACAAAATGGGTGATAATAGAAAAAGCAAAATAATAGCTCAAAATATGTCACACAAAAAAGGTTGTTTTATCATGTAGGACCAATTGTGTCTTGGAGTTTTGGATATGGCTCCCATTAAGCACCTTATTGAATATGTGGCAATCCAGTCCCTAAATTAAGATAAGTGAAACCCTTCTCTTTCTATCTATCTATTTGCACTTGGCAAGCTTGTGGGCAATTTTATAATGTCAAACTAATTCAATTTAACTGCTTATTGAATTAGGCTACTTCTTTTGATTTCATTAAAACTCTATTAACAATGACTATTATTAATAACTTATAATTCTATAATTAAGTTATTTTAAATTAATAATAAAATAATATCAAATTATATGATAACACGTATTTTCATTTATATGTAAAAAAGAATTTCATGTTTGTCTTCTTTAGCCATAAAAACATAACAAAACTAATTGTTATCATATACTTTTATGTTAAAAAAGGGGCAAGCAAGGTTGTTAGCTATCTCTTTCTTTTATTCTCAAACAAAACAACAAAATAACAAAATGAGTGGTAATAGTATTAAAAAAGCACAAAGTACTAAGCAAATCCATAAAAAAAAGTGATGAGAGGAAATGGATAAGGTGAGGTGTCATACTCATCCTCCACATGAAGCTTGTTCTAATGAAATTATTTCACAGTTACAAGCAATATCAATCATTCATGTGGGTTTATCCATTTTTCAGTAAATTTCTGTGCAGAATACAATATTTTTTAGATTTTAATTCATGGTTAATCAGTATTCATTGTGTTATAAAATCTGTAAAAGTTTAAGAAAGTTTGAATCTAAAGTCACTCTCTTAATTATAAAGAACTGTCTTCTTGTGATCTTGAAAGGGATGCTCTTTGCAGAGATTGAAAGGTACCCAAGGTAATCTAACAAACGAGAGCTTGGACCCATGTTAGTTATAGTGGTCCAAGAGGAAAAGGGCACCCTAATTTGCCTCCCTAAGTTGCTTCAAAGATGTTCAAGTGGAGTCCTAGTAAGGACCCTTTTGCAGGCAAATTTGTACTTGATGCTACATTGATTGTATCCTTGACCAAAAGAGGGAGAGGTGTGTGGATGAGGCAATGGGTGGACCCAAAGGGCTCTTGTGTCCTTTACGTAGGTGCAACCATGTTAAGAACATGGGTTTGGTCCCATCCCAACCAGCATCAGCATTAGAGATACCTTGATGCCAGATAAATTTGGTCTTACAAGTTGAAAGGCAAACCTTAGTGTTTTTTTGTATAAGCATGTGTTTGTTAATTTTTGTGGTAGTAGCAGGTGAACAAATCATTCATCATGGCCTCAAGTGGCAATAAATGGATCTCACACAACTACCCTTGCGTTGGGGGAACTCAAAACATATCTTATTAGCTAAAACAAACTCTCGTATAAATTATTTGATTAATAATTTATTTAATTAATAATTTATTTAATTTTAATTATCTAATTAAATATTTAAATAAAAAATTATCATACGATTGGATGAGTTTAAATTAAAAATAAAATAATATTCAATCAATTAAATATATATAACATTACTCTATATTTATTGTCAAAACTAATACTTTTTTAAGGTAATAAACTTGTTTAAAAATAAAGATTGGTGGAATATCTTGATCATAAATTAAGATACTTTATGTTGTTAGTTAAGTTGTCAAAATTTACGGATTTTACGAAGTTTAAGATTTATTATAAAGGCTTAAATTGTACATTTTTATGAAATCAATAAATAAACGATGTTGATGAAATTGATACCAACTCAATATGAGCCATGAATTAATGATAATATAAATGAAAATTGAATTAAATGATGAATTGGGATTGGTTGAATTGAAATTAAAGAATGTTACAATAATTGAATTGATATTAATTTGATAAGGACATGAAATGATGATAATGAAACCCAGAAGAATCCAAACAAAAGTTTATGCATGAAAGCTGAGAATAGAAGACATGAAAGAGAAGAACAGTTTGATTTGAAGACAATCACAAAATAATCCCTATTGTTAGTGATAAATTATCAATTTAAGTTTGGTAGGAAACCAAAAGGAAAAAGGCCTTTACCCAACACTTAAGAAAGTAATTAGTTAGTGAAGAAAATCATTATTAAATTCATTAAATAGCCCTGTAAAACTTGTTTACAAGTCAATAATTTCAGGTTTGTTAGGTATTTTTCGGTAGAATGAATAATGACTCTCTCAAATTTGGACACTTCTTCTTGTTGATCTTCCACTCAAAGGAAAAAAAAAGTGATAAAAGATTTCTTTCTTAAACATAAAACAATAAAATTATACGTACTTATTTTTAGAATATAAATTAATACATATTTATATGTGTCATCTTATGATTAGAGAATTTTGAGTTAAAAATAAAGTAATACTCAATCATGTGATAACACAAATAAGTATGTACGTATTTATATCCTCAAAATAGATACACATAATATTTCTCAATATCAAATGGGTTCGTTTTTCTAAAGCAAAATAAATTTGGGTATTCGATTTCATATAAATATATATATATAAAGAAAGAGTAATTGAAATTTTGATAATTAAAATGACCCACAAATTATCACTTTTAGAACCCACAAATTCTCTTGAAAAACTCCACTATTGCAATGGATAATTGAAGATGGATCCAAAAAAAAAATCAAAAAGCTAAAATATCAACATTTTTTTTAATTTCAAAAAATAAAAAACCATTTTTATTTTTTAAAAAATTGATGAATTTGTGAATCATTTAAAATTGCATGAATTATGATAAGTATCCAATGGATTGGAGAGAATAAGATAAGGAAGATGAAAATTGAAAGGTGGTGACAAGTGACAACAATGGCTAGCCAGCCAACATATGTGTGTGTATGTGTGTGGCTTACTCATCCACATCATACACAAATAAAATGCCTTCTCCACATTTCATCTCTTTCTCTTTTTGCTATTACATCCAATTAATTTTGGTATCTTTTTATATGGTCCTGCTTTTTTTTATTTTTTTTTGCTGACGTGTTATTTTCTTTTTTTTGGATTGGATAAAATAGTTCCACTTTCTTTGCTCATGTGTCATCTTTATCTTATATTTTTAGTCCATTTTACATGGGAAATAATTAATTTTTAATATATATATATATATATATATATATATGGCCTCATAAGACAGAAAATAAATATTATTTGAAATTTCTTAAAAATAAAGAAATTATTAATTGAATAAGAAGCAGAGCGTTTTAATTATAGAAATTGGATTCTAGGCCCAAGTGAGTCCAAAAGAGCGAGGAGATTGGCCCATGAAGCAGGACAGGTTATAAAGGCAGCCAGCTGCAACTGTCGGTGACAAAATAAATTTTAACTGTCCAATGGGATTCAAAGTTTCAAACAAAGGACCCACCAACATTAGAGGCAGAGAATTAAGAAGAAAAAATTGTCAGCATGATGTGATTAAAAAGTGAGACTGAAGATTGAGGATGTTGGTGTTGGAGATTCATTCGGATTTTCTCGAGAAAGTGCTGGAAAATTTTGACCCAATTTTCTCTCTTTCTTCCCTTTCTTCTTAGGCTTCGATTTATGAGAATTTTCATTCTATAGGTTTTTATAAATAATTTTAATTTATCGAAACTTACAAATTCAGAGACAGATTTAACATTTTACTTTATGGTAACATCCAATAATATAAATTAAATAAATAATTATATATAATTTTTGAAGATGTCGGTGATAATATGAATAGATTGAGACATGACATGAAGGGCATTAATATAAATAAATAAATAAATAAATATATTAATATATATATTAACCAAAGTTTGTCCTCATCTATGGCTTTATTGCCCATTGACAAAGAGAAAAAAACAGAATCAACACCCAAATATAAAATTTTAATTTTAATTATATTAATAATATATTATTATATAATTAAATATTATTTTATTTTTAATTTAAAATTATCTAATCATATAATTAAATTATATATATAATTTTATTAATTAAATATATATATTAAATAATTATTTTATTAAATAATTCCTTTTAAATAAAAGGATGATGTCATATATAAAAAGGCCGATAAGGAAATATGTAATCAACTTGAGTAATATGTATACTTCAAAGCATCCATGATTTAAAGGTGATTGTCCTTGTTGCCGTCTTAGAAAAATATTCCTAAAACATAAAAAAAGGTGAATATATAAAATAATAATAAATATTTTTTAATACATATAATAATATATTATCATTAATATTTGAATTAATAATAATGATAAAAAAATATTTACCCAATTCCACAAAAAAAAAAAAACTCAAATAGATTTAGAACAAATGTATATTTTACATTGTTTATAATGCAATTAAAATTGGTTTTCATATAATAAAAATATTTTTTATTTTCCTTTTTATGGTATTTGGGTATATATAAATGACAAAAAAAAATTCTTTTTGGGACAGAAAATTATACCACATATTACTTTTAAGAGTTATTTTAAGGAAGTACTTTCAAGTACTTACCTTAGAAAAGGAAAAAAAAAAGTCTAATATACCAACTTTAAAAAATAATAATTATATATATATGTATATAAAAATTACACAAATTAATATGATATTGATGTAAACTTGATATGTTAGATATTTTTGACCGATGACATCTGCCATATCAATGTCATATTAGTTTGAATAATTTTTCCGTGTATGAAAATTATATATATAAAATTATTGTTTGAAAAAAAAAAACCCTAAATTTAATTACCAAATTTTCAAATCCCTTTGTGGGTCTTTAAAAATTATTTATTTGGGTCAATGCAAATTAAAATTTCTCAAACTATCTATTAATTGACCTTCTATCATTTGAATTCAATCAATAATCAAAGCAAATATTGAATTTTGAAGCAATAAAATACAATAATTATTATGATCCTTGCTTTGAATATTCACCTTGTCTTAGCCATATTCCAAAACATTAAAATGAAAACAAAAATTCCCACTCAAGTTTGTGGTCAATTTTTCACATTGTAGAAAATGATTAAAACAAGATTGAGTTAGTGGGGATGCTGCAATGCTCTTTCTCCTCTAATAATGTGAAAGGGCTTTTTGACAAATCAATCTTGCTATTATTGTTATAGCTGTGATGAATTGAAAGACCTTAGCTGGCTTTGTCATGTTTTGAAAAGTCTGCCTGTGGAGGTGGCTCAAGAAGTGGGTTCAAGGTGGACAATTCATATAGGCCAAAGGGCTATTTTCCATCAAAGTTTATATGTATTTTTAAAATTACATTCATAAAATTTAAGTAAAATCTCAGTCGAAATTAAGAGTAAAACTATTATTTAATTTTAAAAAATTTAAAAATTAAAGTTTTATTATGTTTATCCCTTTAATTTGAAAACTCACAATTTTTTCCATCAAAAATTTAAAAAATCAATATTTTTCCACCTTGTTGACTCTCTCTCTTAGTTTATCTCTCTCTATCGATCATTTATATATCTAAATTATATATAAAAATGTGTACGTATAGTTTTATTGAATTTATTTAAATGTTTAATCACAACTAATTAATAAACATAATTAAATTTGATTAAAAGAACAAAATATCCCTTTTTAGATGTTTGCTTAATGTTTGGGTTATTTTTTGGTGCAAATCTTGCTACAATTTTTTAGATATTGGATAAATGTATTTGTACAATCAAGATTGAGGGAAAAAAAAATCGGATAATTGATACAAGTACTATCACTTGTCCAGAATACGTATACCTGTTATATGTATACATTTGAAGTATTTTATTGACTAATTATTTATACATTGACTTTGAATTAATGTTAAAAATGTGGATTTTCTTTCAAGTATTTTTATGATCTTTTAATAAACATAAAAATGTCTCCTTTGTTATTGGATCAATGAAATAGATGGAGAACATTTTATGGGGTTTATTTGAAAAACATTCAAAATGCTCGACATGTTTTCTATTTTCCCTTTTGTACTTCTATGAGAAGCACTTTCAACTAATAACACCCTTTTTTTTCCAATAAAATTACGGATAACCATTTTGAATATACAAATAGATACATATATAAATATATAATAATTATATATATATATATATATATATATATATATATATATATATATATATATATATATATATTTATTTATTTATTTATTTACATACTCAAAAATAAATACACGTAGCTCAAATTGGCCATAGCACAACATTAAAAGTTGATTTGGACTACTGAGCAAAATGTTTGCATCAATGTTAGTTAGAGAATTAATTAATAAGATGCTTCTAATCCTTGATTAAATAATGACATTGAGGCCATCATCAGAATACCATTTATTTTGCTCAACAAGTTTTATACACATTTTAATGTGATGATTTGTCCCATTTTCTAAGACAAAAGCCAGCAAAAAGAAACCAATTTAGTTCTTTAAAATTCAATTAAAAAAAAAAAAGAAAAAAATTAACCCATCACATCTTTCCCACAACAAGAATATTAATTAGATTAGTTGGTTGGTTGTTTGTAGGTTAAGCAATTTTGGTTTCATTTGCAGTGACAATTTGTTGTTATTTTTCCTCCCACTTTAAGGGATATTAATTGGACCCGTTTTCATACAACCATAAACCATATAGAAAGATCATACCTATATGGGCAACTCATTCATTTGTTTGGTTATTGGGATGCATCAATCTACGCTTAGGATTGTGTCTTAGTATTTTTATTTTTTATGTTGATTTTATCTAAATTTTATGGGCATCACGCAAAAGCACATTGGATATTTTTGCCCATCTGTCATTCATATTTCGGTGGAAAAGGTATGGTTAATGTATTAGTGAAAAGGGTTTTTTTTTTTTTTAGGTCAAAGCTTAGGTGGTATATGTTAACAAATCTACCAATAAAAATGTTGACCTATCACAATGGTGAGAGTGTCACATTTACAGGTAATGGAAAGAAGAGTGGTTAATGCAGAGCACATGCCTAACCAAAATATTTTGAAATCCATACTTCACTTTTCATATTAAAATAATTTGCCACACGCGTCCACTTGCGCCGTAGAATTACTTCACTATTCCCCTCTTTTGCTTTCAATAAACCAAATCATTCACGTGAAACGACAGTGCTACATCTTTCACTACCATTCACTTCACGCGCTTTTAAGGGTCCCCCGAACTAGAACCCACTTTTAGAGTTAAAATTCGTGTTAAATTTATTTGAATTTATAGTCAAATTTAAATTCAAGTTTTAAAAATATTTAATTTATTAATTTTATAAATTTAAAATTTTTATATAAAATAATATCATTTTAATTCATATACATTAAAACGATGTTATTTTAGTAATGAATTGAGATAAAAACTCAAACGAGTTAAGGTATTTTGAAGCAAACCGAGTTCAAGGTTAGACAAGCTCGAACTTCACTTTGCTCAAATCTAATCTTATTTGTTATTAAAAAGACCCAAATAAAAATTTATATACACATAATACTAAATTTTTTTAAAAATTATTCAAAATCCTAAGAATATAATTATTCATTAATTAAATACAACATTTTTATTTTTATTCATTATATAATATATATTTAAATGTTATCTTTCATGTAATATTAAAACCCATCCCTTCTATAGTGGTTTTTTAAAATCATTTTTTTATTTTTCTATTTTAGCCAAATTTTTTTTTTAATTTTCAAAAAATCATTATTAACAATAAAATGTATTTATTCAATGATATAGCATAGTCTAAATAAATATTATTAAGTAATACAAAAATGATAAAATAGAAAAAAAAAAACCCTCTTATGTTTTCCGCTTTAGGAAAAAAAACGAAGGTTAATTTAGTATAAATTGCATAATACTGGTTTAATTAATTTTTATTAATGGTTATTTTTTAATAAATATATTTTTACATATATAGAATTTAATTTATTTATTGATAATAAAAAGATGGAGGCGCGTGGAAGCAAAGTTAAGGTGATTTGACAAGTTTGCTTTTGTAGTTTGTACACTTGCTCAGAATGTCAAAAAACAACCGAAGACATGTTAAGTTGCCGACGTTTTCACTGTTGAAATCTTTTATAATATTATATGTGTAATATTATTAGTAGATAATGATATATTATTATATAATTTAATATAATTTAATTTTTAATTATTTAATTATGTAATAATATATTATTGTTTGAATATAAAATTATACATAAAAATTATAATAATTTTTTTTTTATAATAGATTCTCTATTTTGAACTAATTAATAAAAGCCACATTACAAATTAATTAATCATATTTTATATAGTGTAACAAGTTTGAGCTCAAGCTCGGCTAAGACCAGCTCGTTTTGGGCTCGAATTCGGCTTGACTTGACTCGTTTTGTATATCGTTTTTAATATATATAGGTCAAAACGACATCGTTTTATATCAAAAATTTTAATTAGAAAATTTGATGAGTAACTCAAGCTCAAACTCAAGTTCGAGCTCAGCTAAGGCCGACTCATTTCAGGCTCGATCGAGCTGACTCAGTTCGAATCCAACCTTAATTATATTTTAGGTTTATCTGTTCATGGAAGTGTTTGGTTAAAGTGAAAAGCAATGATGAAAACTTCTCCTTGCAAGATTTGTATTCCTTATTATAATCCACTTTTCTAAAATCACATGTACCATTCAAGCTTATCATAGATAGACTACACTACAGGCTTTTCCTTTTCTCTCTCAATCAATCTCTAAGAGTATATAATTTTTGTCTTTTCTTTTAAAATAAATAAATATATATATTAATTTTGTATAGAGATCGTAATTGCCCCATACCCACCTCAATCATTGAACATTAAACTATGATTTATCTTGATTCAATTTTGATTCCCTTCTTTACTAACATGTTTAACACCTGGGTCTTAGCTTTGTTCATACATAGTTATTTTATTTAGTGCCCCATTAGGTCATTATTTATATATTAAACATTATACGTAACACTTTTCTTAATATAAGAATATTAATGGTTAGATTCAAGGATCATGAGATAATAAAACTGATAGAATATTAAAATTTTTAGAGAAAAGATCTAGATTTTACGTATATGAAATCTGACTTATTCAATACAATGATTATAGATCTGATCACTATATCTTAAAGTTTATCCGTTTAATCAATTCGGATAAGATTCTTTGAGAATTTTCTAATTTCAGGGGGGTTAGGTGTTTGTAATAATGCATGCAAGTATAATCTTTTATATATATATATATATATATATATATATATATATATATATATATATATATATATATATATATTTGATTGCTTAATTTAAAGGACTTTCAACAGAAATGCCAACAAACATGAAGAAAAAAAAGCATTTTTTTATAAGTTTTTAGATCTCTTTCTCCTCCCGGCAAGTAAACCATCTATTCTTCTTTGATTCTTGAAATTGAAAGTTTTCTTCTTTTCTCTCTGATTGCTCATGAGTTGGCAACAATCATCCGACATTCATGCATCATTTTAATTTTTTTAAATCTTTAATCAGGAAGTTGATGAGAAAAATCTTGATTTTGTTCATATTTAATTTGGAAATTGACATCATAATTCAGTAATAATTTATATATATATTTGAATGCATATTTTCAATCACACAATAAATATTTAATTTATTGACAAAATATTTACTTCTAAGAATAAATTTTTTAATAATAAACCCGAGATAAGTTCATCATTTTGTTATTTTATAGCATTTGTCATGCAATTAGATTGTCTCCTCAATATAACTTACGGATATGCATTTGACAACGATTAACAATCAATAATCAATAAACAGATATCATTCTGGCTCACAACCTATAGGATAAGCTTCGACATCATTTCTTCTTGCTAGAAGCTATAAAACAAGATGTAAGGACCAAATTCTTCGTGATCACAACATGCATCTCAAATTAAATAAGGGTATTCTATTGTAGTAGGAGAATCGTATTCTTTATTTTTGACCACTACAATTGAAGTACAATTATTTTCTTACCATTTTAGGATCATGACGATACTCATTAAGTCATTAAGGTAATATCTTATACTTGTATAAATGTAACTCTCGTTGTTATTCGAACAAGTTCAAATCAAACTTATCTTAAACAAGTTTAAGTACGAATGTGAGTTTAGATTTTAAACGAAAAACAAGTACGAACATGAACCCAACATAGGGTGAGTGAGTCGAGCTCGGCTCGCGAGCCACTTGCTCAAATGAAAAAAAAATTTAACTTGGAACAAATTTATAGTATATATTTTTCATAAAGAATATTATGAATAATCCAAAATTTGATATGAGCCTTAAGTTGAGCTATTGAGCCCGAAATACGAGCCCAACACTGATCAAAGTGAATCTGAGTAAGAATATATAAACTCGAACTAAGTGCGAGCCAATTCCAAAAGCTAAAATTATGAAGCGAGTTAAACACGAACACATATTCAGTGAATTCGGTGAGTCTAAACCCAAACTCGAACCTGAACTCATTGAAAATAAGTCAAAAATGAGTTGGGCTTTGTTTAGACTCAATTCGATTCATATCTAACTCTAATCTAAACTTAGTATATTTTGTATTAGTGCAAACTTTTGTACCGACAATATTAGACAAGAAAATTTATTAATTAGATTAAACAATAAACGCATCCCAACAACCCTGCACAATATAAATTAATAAACCTATAATAATATTACTAAATGGAAGTGCTTTTGACACTTTTTCAAAAGCACTTCCAAAGTTTCTTAAATCATAAGAAACCTCAAATGACATTAGTAGGCAGTAATTTATGACATGCATAATATTTGTTTGATTTGAAGTCTATGTTTCTTGATTCTTGCTTCATTTGCTTTCACTTTTTTGAAAACATTTCCACCAAACATTACCCATTTCGTGTGGATTTAAACATCGGGTAATATTATATTATAATTTTATACGTAAACAACGATGTGTCATTATGTAATTAGATAATTAAAAATTAAAAATAAAATAACACATAATTATACAATTACATATCATTATTTATACATAAAATTATACGTAAAAATTGTATACGTAATTTTATTATTAAACATTGCCCATGCTTCTTATAATAACATTAAATTGGTTAGATCCAAAATGAGGGAATCATTAGCACTTTGGCTTTGGCAGGCTCTCTTTCATTTAATAAATATAAAGAATTATTAAATTTTAAACTTTATATATCTTGAATTTCAAGCAAAATTTAATGTTAGATTAGTGAGCTTCCTTCACAACCATGCCACCAAACCCTTCATTTGATTTCATAAGAGTAGTTTTATATGATTTTTTTTGGCAACATTCTAATAATTAAAAATGACTTGTAATTTTGATGAAGTGAGATTTAAACTATTTGATTCACATAATTGAGAATTTGGTAGGGTTTTTTGGATGATGCCCCATATCCCATATGTTGGTTGGCAAGTTTACAAAGTTTAAACATGGTAATTTAGTAATTAATTATCTTATTATTGAACCAAAATGATTGTCATAATTATTTAAATATAAATATATTTAGAAATAATTTTATTTTAATTTGTATAATTTGTTTTTAGAGATAAAATGTTTACACAAATGGGATAATAATATCTATCTCTTTATTTCAATCCTAATTCTAAGCAATTAGTATGAACAAATACTTGACGCTATGAGATATTTTAAATAATTAGGGGGTGTTTGGTTTGAAAAATATTTTATTATCAAAATTAAAAAATTATTTCAAAAATAGATTACTGATTATAAATTATTACTATATTTAATAAAATTTGATGAAAATATATAAGTATAAATAATTATTGTGTTTGGTTATAATTAAATACCTTGGTAAATAATGATATATTATTTTTGTCTTAAAAAATTAAAAAATAATGATATATTAATAATAAAATCAAAATTATTTCGATAATCTTTTAATAGTTAAGATAAAATTGATACTTAAATTATCGCTTATATTATCTATTATTAATAATAAAATATTACTAAAATATTTTATTATTTATAAACCAAATAAAATAATATAAATAATAAAAATAAATTACCAAATTTATTAATTAAACGCTCTTAACATAATTAAATATAATTTCATTAAATGAAAATACAAATAACAATTGAAAATATAAGCTTATAGGAATCCGGTTATATCATTACAATATTTTTATTCATATATAATAATTAATATTATAAAAATAATTTTTTTAGTCTAAAATAAATAAATTATTTAAAAAAAAGATTTGAATTTAAACCTCCGGACATATTGGTAAAATCCTAATTTAAATTAAAAAAAAAAAGACGGCGATAATTAATTTACAATAAATTACTAACCAAACCCACACGCGTAATTGTAAAAGCCCCATATAAATGTGTAATAATGACATTCAACAAATTTACCTGATAAAAAAAATTCAAGTTCTTACATGTTTTCTCCTTTAACACGCGCCATAATGGAGCGTGGTAACCACCGTCTTTGCCATGCCGACGATGTCGGGGCCGACCGTACGCGGATTGAGTTTCGAATCTTTGTGTTTTTTAAAACTGAAGGAACCGCAACCGCCGTCCCATTTTTTGTCAAACAGCCAATTAATTATTATTTTTATTTATACAAAAACCAAATTTTATTTCTAATGGAATTTCAATTTATTTTAAATTTTAAAAAATGTAATCAAACCATATACAAATAATAAAAAAATTTGGGAAAAAAAATAAAATTTTAAATATTTACAATCAAAAACTTAAAATACTTTCATTTGATATATGGTTTGATTACATTTTTTAAAATTTATTTTTGGGAATAAAAAATAGAAGAAATAAAAAAAATATTTTTCCAAATACTCTTTTTGAAAACATTTAATGTAAAATCAGAAAATAATGATATTTTCCCTTTACTTAGTTCAAGTCCAAGTTTTGGATTTGGATATATATATATATATATATTTTTCATAAAATCACAAATTTTAAATTACCTTGGAAACAAGATTCAAATTCGTGATTAACATTATCCTGTCAATAAAATTATGTATATCTATTTTGAATATATAAATATTTTACTTGATTGAATAATTTTAAATTAAAAATAAGATAATATTAAATTATATAATGACATATATAAACGTATATATATCATTATATATTTAAAATAAATATATATTATTTTATTGTTAACCAATTATATGCCACCAAGAAGAAATGTTTTATTAGGACAAGAACTTTTAGTAAGAAATATATGAAAATTCTTTTTAATTCAAATAATTAAAAAAATTTCATTCAAATTAGATTATTACATTTGATAAGATTGAATATAATAAATTTTGGATTCAATAATTGATTACATAATTATTGAATCAAATAAATTAAAAATTAATTTTTATATATTATTCGAAATAACTTGAATTTATTCTCTTGCATACATAAAATTTTTTATTTTATCATTTAAATGACCATTTGGTCCAATACTATGCAAAATGGGTCCACACTCAGCCTCAAAACTTCTATTTTTCTAATCTATAAAAGCAGCTGCAAAACACTTGTTTTGGGCAACGTAAAAAATTAAAATAAAATAAAAACACTGGGGGCAAGGCGGCACTTTGAAACCTCCGCAACCAGCACTATTTAGTAGAGTGTAAAAACCAAAAGAGAGAGAGTAGAAGAAAGAGAACCAGAAGGAACAGCTAGCTGGGTTGCTTCTGCTTTGCCTTTCTTTTCACATAAACAAGCAGAGAATAAAGTGTGTAAAAGAGAGAAGGAATAACAAACAAAAGGGCTTTTTCCTTTGTTGCAGGCAACCCATAGAGACGGCTCATTTACTCCATTTCATTAAAATAAATGGTGGTGATGATGGGGTTCTTCAAGAGAGAGAGCCCTGCAATGTGTGA
Source organism: Mangifera indica (assembly GCF_011075055.1). NCBI lineage: Eukaryota > Viridiplantae > Streptophyta > Magnoliopsida > Sapindales > Anacardiaceae > Mangifera > Mangifera indica. The sequence continues at coordinate 8,145,007 of NC_058142.1, forward strand.
TGCATTTTTGTTTCTTCTTTTGTTGGGTTGTTCTAGCCTCCTTTATAGTGCTGTTGAAGCCTCCGTGTCTTATGACTCTAAGGCTATTACCATTAATGGCAGGAGGAGAATCCTCATTTCTGGATCCATTCACTACCCCAGAAGCTCTCCTGAGGTAAATGTGCTTAAGGGTGTTTCTTGTTTGCTTAAAGTTCTCAGCTTTTCTGGGTTTTTTTTTTTTTTTCCCTTTTTACCATCTGGCTGGGTTGGTGTAAATTTTGTTCCTTTTTATGTTGTTGCAGATGTGGCCAGATCTTATACAGAAAGCGAAAGATGGAGGCTTGGATGTGATTCAAACTTATGTTTTTTGGAATGGTCACGAGCCTTCTCCTGGCAAAGTAATCAAAACACTTTCACTTTCTATTTTGGTAAAGATATGTTTCAGATTTGTTAATGGTTCTTGATTTATTGTCTTTTTGGTTGCAGTATTATTTTGGGGGAAATATGATCTGGTGAAGTTCATTAAGCTGGTGAAGCAAGCAGGCCTTTATGTGCATCTCAGAATTGGTCCTTATGTTTGTGCTGAGTGGAACTTTGGGTAAATGCTTACATTAATACAATTTTTCAGAGAAAAAATAAATAAAGGAACTCAATTTTTGAACTTTTGGGAAATTAAAGCAAAACTTTCCCTTTTTGTTCTCAGTGGATTTCCTGTTTGGCTCAAATACATACCAGGAATTGATTTCAGAACAGATAACGGACCTTTTAAGGTTTGTCTCAATTCATCCTTACACCTGCATTTTCTTTGTGTCTCATTTCATTAATGTGTTTCTTCTTTATTGTATTGGTCCCTAACATGGTCTCTGAATTACTGTAATGAAGGCACAAATGCAAAGATTTACAACCAAGATTGTCAATATGATGAAAGCTGAGAAGTTGTTTGAGACTCAAGGTGGTCCGATAATCCTATCCCAGGTAGTTATATAACCATGCTTTAATTGTTTCCCAGTCTTGAAGCTTTCTTATTATTTATAAAACATGGATATTTTCGTGTTCTCGTTCTTTATTTGATAGCTTAAGGTAGGGTACTAAGCAGAGTATCTTCTCTATCTTTTTTTTTTTTTTGATAGATAGAAAATGAATATGGACCTATGGAGTATGAAATTGGTGCCCCAGGTCAAGCTTACACCCAATGGGCAGCTAAGATGGCTGTGGATCTTGGGACTGGTGTCCCGTGGGTCATGTGCAAGCAAGATGATGCACCTGATCCCGTGGTAAGTATCACTGAACTTTTTCTTCTTTTATTCTCTCATGGTATGTTGCATATACAGTGTTGATGGTTCTGATGCTATTTTTCTTATCTCAGTGGGGTTGCTAGTTTATAGTTTGTTGTCTCTTTTCTGGACATGGATGAATCAATTATTATTATTCCTTGCACTCACATGGATCAGCTTTGGGCTTTCTCACTCACATCTGTTACACTTTGTCTTTATTTTATTCCCTTTTGCCAATGAAGATTTGTAATTATGGATACATGGCCTTGTCTCCTCCCTATTTATTAAGTCATACTGTTTTTTACTTCCATCAATACTGCTGGATGTTAATGCTAATAGTAATATTTTTCTTTGTTGCTTTTGGGATGCTAGATAAGTAAACTATGTTTAACCCGACAATGCAAAATCATATCGGTTAAGCTTTTTGGCTATTGAATACATAAGGTCTTAAGTCCTGTCATTTTATTATTGTTCCCTCTGGCATATGCTTCTAGTTGTTATATTTTATTTCAACAGATTAACACCTGCAATGGATTCTATTGCGATTACTTCTCACCAAACAAGGCTTATAAACCCAAGATGTGGACTGAAGCCTGGACTGGCTGGTAAATTACATGCTTTGTAACTTGGATCCCTCTTTGTTTGTCTTCTTCTTATTCTAGAACACAAGTTTATAATCTACAGGTTATTTGTGGGTTAATAATCCAGCTATTCCTTTATTCTCCCTGAAGGTATACTGAATTTGGAGGAGCAGTTCCTCACAGGCCAGTTGAGGACTTGGCTTTTTCAGTTGCTAAATTTATACAAAAGGGGGGAGCGTTTATTAACTATTACATGGTAATTCAATTGGTTGCTGAATTTTACCTAGCAGTTAAATCCCTGGACTAGTTGATTGAATTTTCACCTACTGCATTTGAATTTTCAGTATCATGGGGGAACAAATTTTGGCCGGACTGCTGGTGGTCCTTTCATTGCTACTAGCTATGACTATGATGCTCCTCTTGATGAATATGGTATGCCAGAAAAATTCATATTTTATTTCCTGAAGTTATCCAGTTCAGCAGTCTAAAATCATAAATACATGTTATGAATCTTTTAGCTTCCTAAGGTAAGACAACCCTTTTGATTCATGTCGAGCTTCTGCGGATTAGTGATATGGCCAGATTGCCATAAGGTCACTTTTTTAGTTTCTTTTTATCGGTTATAATTTTTTTTTAGAATTTTACTAGTCAAAATGGTATCTAACTGAAAAAAGGTCTCCTGTTATACTGACAAGTCCTTCCATCATCAAACTAGAAATCTGCTGTTACAATACAATTGAAAAAAATTAAATGTCTTTATTAATGAGGCTTTTAAACTATTATACTATTAAGTGTTTCCCACGTTAACGTGTGTCTAGGATTGTCTTTTTTCCTTCCCAAATATGTTTTTGAACCATACTTGAATTGTCTCATTTGCCATAATTAAAATGTTTCGCATGTGTGAATAATCTCTATAATTTTATCCTTTATCCAGGACTATTGAGGCAACCCAAATGGGGTCATTTGAAAGATTTGCATAGGGCAATAAAACTGTGTGAACCAGCTCTAGTATCTGCTGATCCATTTGTGCTGTCGCTTGGAAACTATCAAGAGGTCAACTTCTCTTTTCCAATTAATAATGTATGTTCTCTTTCTAATTGTAGTATTGTTTTGGAAATTAACCTTACTCCTGCATACAGGCTCACGTATTCAAATCAAAATCTGGCGCTTGTGCTGCATTCCTTGCTAACTATCATCAGGAGTCTGTTGCAAAAGTATCTTTTGGAAATCAGCATTACAATTTGCCTCCCTGGTCTATCAGCATTCTACCCAATTGCAAGAACACTGTTTATAACACTGCAAGGGTGAGAAATAGCTTTTGATAAATTGAGTTTCTGTAGTTTAGTTAGCTAAGCTTGCCCACACTCGTTGATCCATTTTAGCACTTCACAATAAACCATTTGTTGACAATTACAACAATTCTCTGTCTAGGTTGGTGCCCAAAGTTCACAGATGAAGATGACTCCTGTACCTATGCATGGAGCATTCTCTTGGCAAGCATTTAATGAAGAACCAGCCTCATATGATGACAGTACATTCACAGTGACTGGGTTGTTGGAGCAGATTAATGCAACTAGAGATCTTTCTGACTATTTGTGGTACACAACGGAGTAAGTGACCATAAATAAGTGCCCCTTTCTATTATTTTCTTTTTTCGTGCATTTATAACTAAATATATTTTTGTTTAAACTTCTTGATTACAATTGGTTTTCTCGTCTTTTACAACTTTATTATTCATTTACAGTGTTAAGATTGATGCCAATGAGGGATTCTTGAGGGGTGGAAATGATCCTGTTCTTACTGTCTTATCAGCTGGCCATGCTTTGCATATTTTTGTCAATGGTCAATTCTCAGGTGGGTGCATATTTTGGTTTAATGGTGTTCTTGCTTGTTTTTGTCCTGGAACCATCTCAATTCTGCTTTCAGGATTCAGTAAAAACTCAGAGTCTATGAATTGAAACATGACTAAATTTTTGATACACTAGTAAAGCATGCTATAAAAGTTTAAATTTCTTTTTCTGGTAATCATATGTCATAGGGCATGTACTACTTTTTACTAGTTCAATCACCTTTTCTTCCTCATTTCCTGTCTTAAAATGCGCTTTCTTTTGGCAGGAACTGCATATGGGAGTCTAGAATTCCCAAAACTAACATATAGTCAAGGTGTGAAAATGAGAGCCGGAATCAACAAAATTGCACTTCTAAGCATTGCTGTTGGTCTCCCGGTATGTTTCTCTCTTCTCATGCATCTTATTTCTGTTAGCAACATCCACAACAGTTTGGATTTGACTATACAATTCTTGCTGCTGCTTGTGCTTTGAGTTCAGAATGTTGGTCCACATTTTGAGAGATGGAATGCTGGCATTCTTGGTCCTGTTACACTGAACGGTCTCAACGAGGGAAGGAGAGATTTGTCATGGCAGAAATGGTCCTACAAGGTTTATATTCAGCCACTGAACTGTATCTTCTCTCATTGCTCCAACACCCTAGATATCTCATAAAATTGCATGTTCTGGCTCAGGTTGGCCTTGAAGGAGAAAGGCTGAGTCTTCACTCTCTCAGCGGTAGTTCTGCAGTTGAGTGGGCACAGGGATCATTTGTGACTCGAAAGCAACCGCTGACGTGGTACAAAGTGAGTGTCTTAAATCTCACCCAAAGCTAATTTTTTAATTCTATGAGATCAAACTTAGTTTATACAAAGCAAGTCACAAAAGACTGTCAAGTCACCAATTGATGTCTTCATGCCCTTTTTCCAGACTACCTTCAATGCTCCTGCCGGAAATTCTCCACTAGCTCTAGATATGCGTAGTATGAGTAAAGGTCAAGTGTGGATAAATGGACAGAGTCTTGGACGCTACTGGCCTGCATATAAAGCGTCCGGTAATTGTGGTTATTGTAGTTATACTGGAACTTATAATGAGAAGAAATGTGCAAGCAATTGTGGAGATGCCTCTCAAAGATGGTAGGGGAAACTACTTTGTATTATAGCTTTGTTCATATGGAAGTTGATTTCACCTTGTTTTTTCATTAAATTGTTGATTTCTTCTGGACTAACTGGTCCATAATTTCAGGTATCATGTCCCTCAGTCATGGCTAAACCCAACAGGGAACTTGTTGGTTGTGTTTGAAGAACAGGGAGGAAATCCCAATGGAATTTCTTTGGTTAGGAGAAAAATAGACAGCGTATGTGCTTATATGTACGAGTGGCAGCCAACCCTTGTTAACTATCAGATGCAAGCCTCTGGTAAAGTACACAAACCCCTAAGGCCTAAAGCACACTTAATGTGTGGCCCTGGGCAGAAAATCTCATCGATAAAGTTTGCTAGCTTTGGAACACCACAAGGGGTTTGTGGAAGCTACCAACAAGGAAGCTGTCATGCTTTCCACTCCTATGATGCTTTCCAAAGGGTATGCCATAATATTTATTACCTTATGCATAAAGTCCTCGCGGTTTTTGAGTCTGAGATACAGGGTTCTTAAGTTTCTTTGTTTCCTTTTGGCATACAATTTCTTGTTTACTGTTAAGGTCCTCATTGTTATTATTTCTAGGCATGAGTTTCAAAACTCTATATGGTTGTATCTGCAGGTCTTACTGATTTTTCTTTTTGCCTCATTTTCTCCAAAGATTTTAAATAATGACTTTGATTTTATTGCTGCAGCTTTGTGTTGGACAGAACATGTGCACTGTAACTGTAGCTCCCGAAATGTTTGGTGGAGACCCATGCCCCAGTGTCATGAAGCAGCTGGCCGTGGAAGCTGTTTGCAGCTGATGAGCTGCTTCATCTCAACTTAATGAAATGGATTAAAGAAGGTTCCATTTCTTACCCTGCAATATAGCATTTTTGGGTGTAGTATTCTTTGGTAAACTTACTTTACAAATCCAAGATCAGTCCAACCATTTGATTTGGCTTCTTCCACGGTGAAGTTGTACAAATATACAACACACCACGTGGTTGAAAGCCCCAGTTAAATTGTGAAAATGATTGAGGATAAGCTTAATGTATATAAACTGGCTTGCTTATTGCTGCCCTGCGTATTTTATTCCAAAAGTAAAAGAGATGGAAGAAGATTTGTCCTAGCACATTGAGATGATCCAATTGAGTCCATGTGCCAATCTTTTAGATCTAGAATATGGAAAACCTCTGGTTCCCAAAAATTATAATACATTTCATGTTTGTAATGTTCTTGGAGGCAATTAATTCTTTCCATTGCTATGTTCTTGTAAGAAAGTACTCTGAAATGGTAATAAGATATCAAACTTATCCAATTTCTCTCTAGTTTTCTTTCCATTGGCACAACCACTTGCATTTTTCAGATATTTTTAGCTTTGAGCTACATAATCTGTAGGGATATAAAGAGCATTCACTGAGAAAGTAAGATTTGTATATCTTGAACTCTCCTAGTTCTCTTACACTATTAAATTTCACTCACATGGCACATGGTGAGCGTCAAAAGGCATATAGATATATCAACACCGCGTGTTCTAAGGATTTAGAATAACAAGTGGGAAATAAAATACCATTGTCGGCATGCAGGAGAGGAATGTAGGTGAGCATGTGCAGCAATAGTCTTAATTTCTTTCACAGTCGAAGCCTCTCTGTACTTCAAAAATGGGCAGTAGTTGGATAGTGTTTTGGTCATTTGGACATCGTATAGGTCAGTTTTTGTCGTATTATATGTTGATAAAGTGAAACTGTCTCATTTTGTCTTCCTCTTGATCATTGTCAATGTAGTGACAAACTTTGTCAGAAAGAATCATTGATCATTCTAACACACCCAAGCTGTGCCAGCATGATGGTACAGAGAAACCAGTATTCTGTTTAGATGTTTGGGTAGGATTAGTTAAACCTTATGTTTCATGTGTTGTCATTCAACAATATGTATTGATTTGGCCTATTCAATAACATCATCACATCCATATTATAACCATCCTCGTTTATAATGTGACAGATGACATTTTATAATGTTATGTATGTATGTATGTATATACAAGTCAATATGATCCATGAAAAGAATACAACAATAAGTGACAAAATGGACCATATGGGAATCTTGCTAAAATCATTCATCTTCCTTGACAAAATTTTCATTTTCTAGTACTATGAAAAAAATTGACCTTTATCTAACTCTGGTATTGTCACCTAACACTTTATTCAGACTAGAACTGTAGGCATCGTGTGGGAAAGAATCATAAAGGAGGAGCAACAACCCAGCACAGCCCAACCAAGCCCATGGAAAATTTTCAAAGAACCTACCTAATGCCTTCACCGACTTTTTTTTTTTGGGTAAGATTTACTGATATACATGGGTAAGATTACTCATATATTATTTAAAAAAGGGAAAAGGATTATTTCTCATCCATTTTTTAGGTCATTCTCAAACCTATATCCATGAGAGATCAAAAACCTTTTTTTCCACCCATGACCAAACTATCGTCTAATTTTTCAGTTAGTAACAGGGGCAAAATCATCATTTTACTGTTTATATTAAAAAGTTATAAAGTTTATTACTTTTCATCCCCTTAGGTTTTAGAAACTAATATTTCACCTTTATTTAAAGTTGTTAAACTTTGAAAACTAACATTTTCACCCCTAAACCTAGGATTTTCATATTTTTCAAAACGCAGCTGCCCCCCATAACTTTCAAAACTAGCAGTTTCACCCCATTCTTCAACTTCATCATTTGACGTTGTCTCCGACGTCGTCACCGACCTCCTCCTTCTCCTGATGCCACGACGGTGGTGCAATGAAGAGACAAAGATCTTTTTGTCGCACCACCGTGCAACGAAGAGGTCTCCCTTCGTCGCTCCACCCAGACGACGAAGGACGATGCTCCATTGTCCTTCGTCGCTCATCGCATTATCCAGACGTGACAACGAAGCGTCGTCCTTTGTCTGTTCTTCTAGATCTGGACGACGCTTCATCGTCCAGATCTAGGCTACGAATGCATCGACCGTCGGTGATGGCCGGAGAAGGAAACAAATCCTAGGGGTAAAATCTAAACTTTTCAAACTTTGAGGATGGGTTAGTTTTTAGTTTTTAAAACCTGGAGGGGGGAAATGGTGAATTTTAAAGTTTTAAACAATAAAATGATGATTTTACCCCTTTCCCTAACTAAAAAATTGGACAGCAGTTTGGTCATGGGTGGGAAAAAAGGTTTTTGATCTCCTGTAGGTATAGGTTTGAGATAGGCCTAAAAAATGGGTGGGAAATAGTTCTTTGCCCTTTAAAAAATGAGTAATCTTGTATGAGTAGTGTTATATACATAACTTTTGTATATAGACAATGACATATCATCATATAATTAGATAGTTGAAAATTAAAGATAAAACAACACTCAATTATCTGATGATACATCGTTGTTTTTACATAAAGTTGTATATATAATATTATTAAATAATACTATGCACACAAATAATGATATATCACCATGTGATTGGATGTTATTTTATCTTTAATTTTTAACTGTCTAATCACATAATGATACGTCGTTATTTGTGCACATAACATTACACTATTGAATCATACCCTTATCAAAATTTTCTTAAGATTTTATATAAGGCAAGAGTTGAATTATGTCTTTAGAGAATCATAATCTAATATTATAATTTAATTCTTAAATCTTAATTTATAAAATCATAAAAGGTTAGTTCCTACTTTAGCATAGGATTATTCTCCCTTCCTATAATGTCAGCCCTTTTTTTGGATTTGGTATCCCTTATAACACCTTTTTTATTGCAATACTTTAAAATCATAAATAAACACAGGGAATAATTATTCTTTATGATTTTGTTTTTTTTAATAATTGAGGATCCAATACATATTAATTGGATGAGTAAACCCAAGACATAGTTATTAGAGACAAAAACTCGAACCTAAACTTATTTTTTGAAAATTCTAATATTTCAACAGTTTTAATAACTCTTAGAATCATTATTTTTATTTTACAAATAATATTTTATAAAGTAGAGCTATTAAACCAAGGTATAACATTTGACATAGGCATAATACATTCTATATTGACTTGACACTTAATTTTCCTATATGTAGCATTCTAAGTTGACTTTCCTCTTGAAACCCTATTTTGATTCCTTTAGATTAAAAGGGTCACCCATTTTTAGCCATAATAAAAAGAAGCCCATGAATTTTATAATATGATAAAATTATGAAACACAAATAATTGTCCTAAGCAATTGATTGAGACATAATCTTGACTTGATGACCTTATCATCGATGGTCTATTCAATAAAATGTACTTTTGATTTTTGTGTACCATATCATATAAATGTAATGATAATTTATCATAAATTATGGTTCCTCTGACATTTTATAATATCATACAAATGTAAAGACATTTTATTTATTTATTCGGATCAATGAATACTTGAAAACAAGAATGTTTTTATGGTCTGTAATAATTACCATTTATTGCATAACATCAATTAAAATTCAAGGTTAAATTATAGGGTTAAGATAAAATAAGAGATATTAATTAAAACTGACAATAATTTTTTCGTCTAAACTTTTTTAGGTAAATGTACAGTGATTTTATTTTTATAAGCAAATTTAATTTTAACTCTAAAAATACCCTCTCAATTAATTATGTCACTTTCCGTTAATTACGTTGAATTTGATGTAATTTTTTTAAAGATTTAATAAGTTATGATTCGAAGATTTAGTAAGTCATATTTTAAGAATTCAAAATATTTTTGAAAATTGATAAATTTTTGCTCAAATACAGATAGAAATGAAAAGATTAGCATAAGTAAAGAGAATGGTGAGTGCGAATGAGCGGTGCATAAGGTGTGTAAAAATTATATATAATATATAAATATAAAAAAAAGACAAACAAAGATGCAAAGAAGTGCATGCACCCGCACGCACCTCTTTCGCACCCAACATATATATATATATCCGGTGCGAAAGAGGTGCATGCGAGTGCGTGGACTTCTTCACACCTATGTTTGTTTTTTTTAATATTTATATATTATATATAATTCTTATACAACCTTTGTACACCCTACGCGCCCGTTACTTACCTTACACACCCTTTATGTATTCTACGCACTTTACGTATCACCCATTCACACTCACTATTCTCTTTGCTTATGCTAATCTTTTCGTTTCTATCTGTATTTGAACAAAAATTTATCAATTTTCAAATATGTTTTGAATCCTTAAAACATGACTCATTGAATTTTCGAATCAGAATTTATCAAATTTTTGAAAAAATTATGTCAAATTTAACGTAATTAGCCAAGAGTGATGTAAGTAGCTGAAAGTAATCTAATTAGCCGAGAGGGTACGCTTGAAATTAAAATTAAATTTGTTTATAAAAATAAAACCGCTGTACATTTGCTTAAAAAAGTTTAGGCGAAAAAATTATTGTCGATTTTAATTAATATCCCATAGAATAATGTTATATATATATTTTTTGAGTATATAAAATAAGCATATAAATGATCAGTCATTATTGACTTAGAGGTTATTTTATTTTTAATTCAAAATTATTCAATCATATAATGATATATTATTAATGTACTTATTTTGTATACTTAAAATATGTATACATAACTTGTTAAGGGTTTATCTACAACGAGTATAAGGGAATAAAAATAAAAAATTTAGCACATTCCACGTGTTCAATTTACAAGCCCTAATTAAGTAATGTGTTTAGGTTAAAAATTTTAAGTGTGAAACTTCATAATATAAAAACAATAAATATCTATTCGAGCTTTTGACATTAAAAAAAATTGTTTTATCTCTTATATAAATTCAATCAAATATGAACTTTTAATCAATAATATTATTCAATTAAATATGGACTACCAAATTAATAATATTATCAAATTTGTCTCATATCACTTCTATTGAAGTTTACATAAAGGGTTAAAAGACTTATTCCTAACCAAGGTTTGATGAAATCTCAAACTTTTATTTATTCATTTTCAAAAACTCAGATACCCACAATTCTATTAAAATTCATTGTTAGAGTTAAAAAAAAAAAATCATTTAGCTAAAAACATCTAAAAGAACTAAAAATTTATTATATTTCTTCTCTTAGTTTAAAAATTTAATAATTTTCGTCTATCCAAGGTTTGAAAAGTGACCATTTCCTCCCTAGGGTTTTAATTTTTTTCCTAAATTTTCTAGGGAGCTTTTCCACCGCCATCAATGTCGATCTCTTCCTCCCAACAGTCTCTCTCCCTCTCCCTCCAGACGTCATAGATGATGACAAACAACAATTGGATTTGAAATCCATGATTGGGACAAATCATTGTTACAATTGGGTTTTATTCATCCTCTACCTTAGTTTGTGTGTCGTCTGTTGTTTGTTGTCTGTCGTCCTCTTTCATGTGTTGTCAATTTGTCAATGATTGTTTATCGTTGATGATGGAAATCGACAATGTCTGGAGGGAGAGAGAGAGAAAGTGTTGGGAGGAAGAGATCAACATTGATGATGATGGAGAAGCTCTCCAAAAAATCTAAGAAAAAAATTAAAACCCTAAGGAGAAAATAGTCACTTTTTAAACTTAAGTGGGGAGAAATTGTTAAATTTTCAAACTAAGAGAGAGAAAAATATAATACATTTTTAGTTTTTTAATATTTTTACTTTTAATCTTAACAGTGAATTTTAATAGAAAAGTGAGTATTTAGATTTTTAAAAGTTAACAAATAGGAATTTCAAATTTCATCAAACCTTTAGTGGGATTTGGCCTTTTATAAAAGGAAAATAGTCAAAAGACCAAAAAAGTAAAATATATTATTACTAGAAATCACATAAATAAAAAAAAAGAATTTACCATGGTTATGACAACTCCATAAAAATAATATTTATTAAGGAAACATAAAAATTATATACAAATTCTTCTAATAAAATATTTAATGTCACTCTATTATTCATCTTTGTTAATTTGATTGATGTGGTATATATAAGATTTATTTCTAAAATTAGTTTTACAATGATAATTAAAAAAAAAATTAAATTAATCATTTTAGTGGGTTTATATTATTTTAGCCAACCCATTATGAGTTATATGAATATAACCAAATATTTCAAACAATATTGAGATTGCCTTCATCTCTAACCTTTGAATACTATTCATTGAATCATTTCCAACTCCAATAATTAAAATTTGACTTAAAATCATGAAATTAGTGAGAAACTTGAATGAATTGAAGGTATGAAAATGTATTTTTGGTTATTTTGTTATTGGTATTAAAGATTTTGTATCACCCCTCTGAAAATCTTACCTTTCTAAGGAAGCTTAATAGACATACAAGGTAATAAAACTTTCAGCATAAACCATAAATACTCTCAAATAAAACAAAATGTAAAATAACCTCAAATGTTATAAACGAATTATCAAAGTCAATTTAAGGAAAGTGTGTGTACATAATCCATAAACAAATGTTAATAACATCATAAAACATAAAATATTTTAAAAATCCTCATACTTCTACCTGAGCTGAATTGTCGCCACACAACCATCAATCATATCTCACCTACAAAATCAAATAGAGAGGGGTGAGTGACAAACACTTAGTCATTACACAACTACCCCATATCTCATCCCTTCTACATGGCGTTTATTATATATCAACCTACGTGTTACAAATGGATGCATGAGTCCTCTGTACGATCACCCTTCGGCCATTGGTATCTATAACCTAATCAATGAATGGTTGTGCATGCTTTATACATGACCATTTATTCGCACTTAAAATTCATAACAAAATCATTACACAATTACCCTATACCATGGTATAATTGTGCAGGAACTTGTCATGCATTATAAGAGATTAGAACGGAATAAAAATAAAAATTTGTATGAAAAATCCGATCCTTAGAATCAAAGGTCAAATTATGCATGTTAAAAAAGGATAGAAACCTACATACATGTGTTTGGTAGCTCATTCTCTTCAAATCTACCTCAAATCTATCCCATATTGAAAACACTTCCTTCATAATCTCTACAAGGTCTTACTCATCCACACATGAGCTCTACGACGACAAGGGTTCTTACAGGTGATAGTCTATGGAAACTTGTTAAATATATTGAAAGATTAGAGAAGAAATTTTGAAGAAATATAAAAACTAAAAGAACGGCTAGGATTATGTTATGTCATGAATTTATACTATAACCCTAATGACTCCTTCATACACTCCAACCCAAATCATTGGATATTTGCACAATTGACCCAAACCTTTTAATAATATTATTGAGCCTTTAATTATGTTTTAAATATTTATTTCTAAATATTTTTAAACATAATTTTAGATATCTAAATTTACCAACCCAAAGTGATTCACTCTTTGTGTTTTACACTTTAATATTTCAAGTCATAACAAACATTCACTTATGTGCGTGACCCCTAGGTTCCCTAATATACTAGTAATGAATAAAATTCACGATTAATTTACAATTAATCATCATTTTTATTCATAAACCACAAACAATCTTTAGCAAAACATCATAATCTCCTAAGATACTAAAAGTCTATATTAACTAATATAACCTTTTAGTGGTAGAGTTTATATGTAGTCAAATATCTTATATGTTGATATCTCATCAAGACCGAGGTACAAAAGTAATGTCAATATTAGTTATCTTGACTTCCAAGACAACAATTGGGTTGAATTGGATTTAGGCATCGATCCTTATCAACACCGTGGCCATATATTCCATTGGTTGTAGTTGTCAATCAAACATCATATGATATCTTTTTCCTATACTAGGGGTGATGAATCCTCTAATGATCCACTATAGTTTTACTGCACTTTTCGACATAGTTGATCACTATTGCACTAATAACTCTTTGAAAAGATTATACTAGACTAGTGTCAAACTAAACTAATTGGTCTATGAAATATTTCAATAACCTCAAGTCTAGAGATCATATGGATTACTATCTATTAAAGAATATATTTCATAAATACTAGGGTTACCATCAATGTGGAATCATGTTGGGAGGTTTGTTTAGTGGACATGTAGTCAACATGCACTCACGTATTGTTCCAAATTGACACTGACAACATTTATGTATGATTGTTTAATATTATAATAACCTTATTGTGTTATTTGTGTCTTTGTTTAAAATAATACTAAGATAGACGTTTCCAGATTTACCATCATATGTACTCATAGGTAGGGCTGGATTCGAGCCGAGCCAGCTCGGGCTCGAGCTCGGCTCGGCTCGGTTCGAGCCCGAAACGAGCCGGGCTCTGTCCGGCTCGATCGAGCTCGAGCCGAGCCCGAGCTGGCTCGGTATATTTTTTTAAAAATTTTTTATACAAAACGACGTCGTTTTGATCCTCATATATACACAAAACGGTGTCGTTTTGATATGAAAAACGAGCCGAGCCGAGCCGTTACTGAGCCGAACCCAAAACGAGCCGAACTCGAGCCGAGCCGAATTCGGCTCGAGTCGAGCTCGAGCCGAACTCGAGCCGGCCATTAAAAAACCGAGCCGAGCCCGAGCTGGCTGCGAGCCGAGCTCGGCTCGGCTCGAATCCAGCCCTACTCATAGGATTTTCACAATCAAATGACACGTTAATCCCCTCGTTATAATTATACTAATCTAAGGGCATTCATCAAACATATATCCAATAATACAAAAGACTAATAAATGAATAACTACCTTTTATTAATGATAAATAAGAACATCCTAGGATGATAATTACATAAACAACCTAAATAGACTGACTTTAAAGCATATACTCTAACAAGTCATACATGATGGATTGGAGATAGGTTTTAGGCCATTCTCAACCATTTCTCTGTAACTTGATTATACCAAATCAATTCCAAGATGTTTATAACATGTTCTAACATCACATAACATATAAAAACAACAAAAATCCTAATTCTCTTTCAAACCTTTAACTAGGGGTTTCATCAGAGTGAACTATAAATTGAAGTGTTATTTCGCTCTGACTAACAGTTATTTAAAAAACATAAGAAAATCCTAATTTTGACTCTCAAACCTCTTCCACTCACAATTAGTCTAATCCTAAGGATTGCTAGCACTTTCCTTGTGTCCCTAATTACCTTTTCCTTGATTGTAGTAACTATGGTACCCCGTGTGGATAAGTAGTGGCTTTCCTTTCCTTATGGTAGATTTTATCACAAAGAGATCTTAGAGAGGAGACAACAACGTGGATAAAGTTTTCTAAATCGTGTATGTTTCTTCTCAATTTCATATGCATCGATTCATTGCCTTAATTTAAGGTTTGAATTTTGTGTGCTTTGTATGAAGTTTTAAATATTTATTCTTATGCATTTATTCAAATTTTTGCACCAGACCTAACAAAATACCAATTTACCCTCTCAATTTGATTACATTAAAATTATATTTTGCCCTCTTTTGTTGAAATCTCGCTAGTAGATATGATTTGTTGCATATTAGTTAATTTATGCCTACCAACAAAAAATAAACCATTTCATAGCCAAAATTTGAATTTCAAGCCAAATAATGCACCTTAGCCTTACCAATTTCAACTTAATAAACACAACATTCATAATTAAAAAATTAAAAAGAGAATCTTAAACACCACCTTGGAGTAAAACACAAACCTATCCTTAAAACCATCACAACAATTATAAAAAAAAAAACTCTAAAAAAATGAATTATATACTTTATACATGCCTTTGAACCTATTTCAAGCGAAATGTGATTATTGGGTGATAGATTTTTTGCCATAATGGTTTGGAGTTTGGCTTTAAGTGAAGTTTGAATATAAACAACCTCGATCAAAACATCCTTTATATATTGGGGCAAATTCATCAAACTTTATTTTATTGGTATAACCCTTGAAATATCATCTAATTTCATATACACCCCCTTAATTTTGAATATTTTAATTAACTACCCCAATATCAATATGGAATATTCAATACAGAATATTAATATTTATTTCTCTATTTGATCTTTAAAACTTTAATTTTTAGTGTTGGTAAATATTATTCTTCCAAAGGATTGTAGTAACATCGCTCAGGTTTTAACATATAAAATTTTTATTCAATTTCAGGAGAAACATTGATTTCTCAAACAATGTTTCTATTTTTTATTTTTACGATTTAGAAATCCATTACACTTGCTTCTCAAAGAAGTTTGTTTTGGAGTAATATTTGATTATTGTAATAATCTATTTATTATTATTATTATTATCTTATTTAGTTTGTAAAGTAATAAAATATTTCAATAATTTTTTATTATTAATGATAGTGTGACAAAAAAGATATGAGATAATTTGATTACCACATCCATTTTATATATTAAAATATTATCAGTGTAATCTTAATTTTATTACTATTTTATCCTTATTTATTAGAATTTTAAGACAAAAATACCCTTGATTTTCAATTAAAATAATAAATAATATAAAAATTATTTAAAAAATATATATTGCTAATTGGATAACAACTAGAAAATAATTTAATTTATTTATTTCATAATTTGATAATATGAAAAAAAAATTAGACTATATTATTAATATGGAGAATATTTTATAAAATACATAAAACAAATATTTTAACATAAAATATGCTAGTTGAATTAAACATAATGCTAATTTATACCTAATAATCTTTTAAAGATATTTAAGTAAAATAATATATTAATATTTTTTTGTTACTTCAATCAAATATAATAATTACTTTTACCCGTCAAATTTATAAAATGTAGTAATATTAAATATCCAGTTTTTTTAGATAATTTATTTTGATGAGAATTTTCATTTTTAGTAATAAAAAATAATCTAAATCAAATGTACATAAATTAGCATACTACAATGTTTGAAAGTAAGAAACAAACAATGGTATTGAACCATGATAGAAATCTGAAGACATTTTTATTAATTAAATATAATATCTATTGAATATATATTTTTGGCTAAACTAATTACTATTTTTAAATTTAAAAACATTGTAAAATGATGATTCGATGTAAAATACTAATGGTGTGTTTGGTTTAGATAATATTTTATTACTAAAAATAAAAATTCTCATAAAAATAAATGAACTGAAAGATTACTAAGTATTAATTTATTATTATATTTAATAAGATTGGTGTATATAAATAATTATTATATTTAGTTGAAGGTCATGAATAATAATATATTATTTTTCTTAAATACTTTTAAAAGATTATTGAATATAAATAAATGTTGTATTTAGTTAAACTAACATATTTTATATTATAATATTTGTTTTGTATGTTTTTTAAAATATATTTTATATAATAATATATTATAATATTTTATTAAGAAATAGAATAATTAAATTATTTTTTAATTATCATCTTATTATCAATATATTTTTTTATGTATTATCTATTGTATTTATTATTTTAATTGAAAATTATAAGTATTTTTGGTTTTACAATTAAATATATAAGGGTAAAATAGTAATAAAATTAATATACCTTTACTAATATGTTAATATCTAGCTGAATAATATGGGAAGAAAAGTTATTTTTCTTAGCGATTAAAGAAGTGAATTGAATCACTCTCGGGTCTAAGACTACTTAGTGGGAGGAAGGTCAGTGAATAAATCAAGTAGGAGTGCAACTACTTGATTAGGGTTTAGGGTTTAAAAGTTCAAATATTATTTATTATATTATCATTAATAATATAAAAATATAAAAATATTTTATTATTTTACAAATCAAATAAAACAATAATAATAATAAAAGATAGAGTATCTCAAACTGAACTCCTCTAATAACATTGAAGACATAAGATAAATAGCAAAAAATGTGGATAAGTGAATAATCAACATGACTTGATTATGTGGTAAGGTGACGTGACGTGACATGATATGATAAGGTGAGATAGTCTGATGAGTTGAAGTCGTATGTATATGAAATTTCTAAATCGTATGAGACAATTTTAGCTAGAGTTTTAATTTAAGTTTTTTGTTATTTTTTGAAGTCTTTTTTTCTAAAATCAATTTTCTATTGACATAGAGTTTCAATGAATAGAATAATATTATATATATAAACAAATCATTCAAATTTATTTGTATAAATTGAGATAATATTATCTAATTAGATGATTTTGAAGTAAGAAAAAAAGAAACAGTCATATCACTTAATCATGGGTTATCACTTTAACTTATACAAATAAGTTTATACAATTTATTTGTATATATAATTTTATTCTAAAACTAAGTCTTCAAAGAGTCTTAATTTGATTTAAGAAATCAAGAATTTTTAGGATTAATTATTCGAGAATTTAATATTAGTAAAAGTATATTAAAATTATTTACTTTTAAATATATATTATTTAATAAAGTCAATTAAATTATAAGTAATACTATGTATAAACAAATTCTATAAACTAATATGGTAGTATCTAATTAAGTGATTTTTATATGAAAAAATAAACAATCACATCATTCAATCATAAGTTATCACCTCAAATTGTACACATAATTTTACTCAAAAAATTAGAATTTTCTCTAACATAATATAAATATATAAAATGAATAGAGAATATATATATATATATATATATATATATATATATATATATATATATATATATATATATATATATATATATATATATATTAAAAAATATAATTTATGATTTGATTTGATTTAAAAATTATTGAAATCATAATCCAAACTAAAAATTGCATTTTAAAAATTTATCAATTTAAATTAAATTATTTTACAAATAAAATTAAATAAAACTGTAATTTTTAAATAGTTCGATTTGATTTTACTATTATAATCAAATTATACAAAGTTCTCATTGAGATGAGAGGACTGTTGACTTGAGGAGTCATTATGCTCTTATTTTGATGATAACAAACTAATATGTCCCTAAACATATTGACTAATGATTTTACTTGAGTGTGAGCTTAGATTGTAAGGATTTATCTAATGCACTTAAAGGAGTTTCAAGATGGAAATGAAAGAGAAGAGTCAATTGAAGAATTATTGAAGATTTGAAGAAAAACTCAAGTGTTAGGTAGATATATTTGTAATTTAGAGCATTCGTTTTGATTAGAATATTTATTTGCATGGGATAGCTCACTTGAAAACTCATTTTCATACCTTTCACATTTTGGGTTAAAATGTTGTTTTTCAAACTTATTGGTTTAAGCCAATGCTTTCACCAAAGTTTATTAATTCTTTTAAAATGATGAAGTTTTGTGAATTACATTTTCATATCTTAAAGTTGTTTGAAAGAATTTTCAAAAATGGGTTAAATTGTCACTTTTCAAAGTTTTAGGGGTCAAATTGTGATTTTTGAAAATTCAGGGGGTAAAATGTAATAAATTCGGTCAACCGAATTTCACCGACCGAATCAGCTTCCGAATTATCCAGAAGCCATGTATTTTGGCTTCAGAAATTCGGTCGACCGAATGTTGGTTTGAATTTTTCCAACGGCTAGTGCCACGTAAGCTCCACGGAAGTGCCACGTCACATTCGGTTGACCGAATTCCATCCGGTCGATCGAATTGTGCATTTTCTGGAAAATTAAAACGGCTATCTTTGTGCATAACGGTAACTTTCCTTATTTTCCCTTATATAAACCCAATCAATTGCGTTCGAAAAGAACTTTTGCCACCAAGAACTTTCATATATTTGAGAGCAAATTAGTTTTGAGCTATTGACTTGCAAATTATTCTCTCTAATCAAAACCCTTGCTTTTACACTTTGTAATTTCATTTGCTTTGGGTTGTACTAAGCTTTAACTTTCATATACACTTTGAGAGAGATCATATTTCAACATTCATACTAAAATTCGTGTTATAAAAGAGTGAGGTTCACTCTTGGAGAGATTAGAAAATTTCTTGTGAGAGAAATTGTGTTTCAACATTTGTAAAGGTTAATAGCACCTTGGAAGCTATTTTGGTTGTGAAGAAAAGCTTGGTTGAGGTTTAGTCAACCAAGGATTAGTGGAATACTCCAAGGGAGAAAGCTTGGAGGAGTGGACGTAGGCCGGGTTGAGCCGAACCACTATACATCGCGTGTTTGATTTTCTCTTCCCTTAAACTTATATTTTATGTTATGTTATTTTGATTGTATTGATTGTTTGAGATATTTTAGTTATTTTCATACATTGGATTAAAAATAGGCAACATTATTTGATTTGAATAAATTGCTTTAATTCTCAAATTTGGTAAAGATAGTTTTAAAATTGCCTAATTCACCCCCCCTCTTAGGCCATTCGATCCTACAATTGGTATCAGAGCTTGGTTGCTCATTCTCATAAACTTAACCGTTTAGAGCAATGGCCATGAACCTAGGAAAATCCCATACCGTTAGTGAAGGGCTTGCCCCTAATAAACCGCCATTGTTTGATGGCACCGGATATGCCCATAGGAAAAATCGCATGTCGATTTTCCTTCAAAGTGATTATGAATTGTGGGATGTAGTGCAAGATGGACCTTTTATTCCTATGAAAGAAGTGGATGGAAAACAAGTGCCCAAAACTAGGGAAGAAATGACCCCTCAAGATAAGAAGAATATTGCCATTAATGCTAGAGCTATGAATGTGTTGTATTGTGCATTAAATGAATATAACTTTAACAAGGTACAAGCTTGTACCTCGGCTAAAGAAATTTGGGAATTATTGATGGTGTCAAATGAGGGGACTTCACAAGTCAAAGAGACTAAAATTAGCATGCTCACACACTCATACGAGTTGTTTAGGATGAATGAAAATGAAACCATTAGTGACATGTTTGATAGATTTATTACTATTGTGAATGAATTGAAAAATCTTGGCAAAGTTTATACTAACCAAGAAAATGTCAAGAAACTTCTTAGATGCTTGCCTCCCTCTTGGGATCCCAAAGTGACGGCAATCGAAGAAGCAAAGGATGTCAAGACTCTACCTCTTGAAGAACTTTTAGGTTCACTTCTCACTCATGAGCTTACTATGAAGCAACGACAAATTGAAGAAGTGGAAAAGAAGAAAAAGAGTATTGCCTTCAAATCATCAATCAAAGAGAATGAAAAGTTCCTAGAAGAGGAAGAGGAGACATCAAATGATGAAGATGAAGACATTGCACTCTTGAGTAGAAAGATTGGAAAGCTTCTAAGGAATAGAAAGCTAAGAAGAAATGGAAACTTCATAAAAAGGGATGCTTCTAAAGGTGAAAGGGGAGAAAGACAAAGGAGGGAACAAATTGTGTGTTATGAATGCAAGAAGCCGGGACACATCAAATATGATTGCCCTCTCCTCAAAATTGGTAGATCGAAAAAGAAAGCAATGAAAGCTACGTGGGACGATAGCGATGAAAGTGAATCCGAAAGGGAGGATAATGAAGTGGCCAACATGTGTTTCATGGCAACTACAAATAATGAGGTAACTAACTCTAACTCATCTAATACTTTTGATGATTTAGATGACATAGATGATGAGATAGATGAAAACCCCTCATATGAAGAGTTATATGATACACTTGAAGAGATGAATGAAAAACTTGCTCTTTGCATGTCTAAAAATGCAACCCTTAAAAAGAAAAATTTTAATTTGGAAAAGGAAAATGAGTCCTTAAGGAAAGAAAATGAAAATCATAACCAAAAAATCCTTAAGCTTAAAGGAAAAGAAAATGAAGAAAAAAAGTATTCCATTTTTGAAAAAGAAAAACAAAAGTTTGAAAATGATCTTTGCATAGCCAAAAAGGAAAAAGAAATTATAGAAAATGAAATTGAAGTTTTAAAAAGGGGAGCAAAGGATTTAAGTGAAATAGTTTTAAAATTTAAAAATGGAAAAGACATTCTTGATAAAATGCTTGGTGTGCAAAGGGGAGTCTTAAACAAAAGAGGACTTGGTTACAAACCTTTTATCAAGGCAAAATATTTAAAAAATTATTTTGTTAAAGCTTCAACTTCAAGTGAATCAAATATAACTTGCAATTATTGTGGAAGTAAAGGTCATATCTCATCATCTTGCCCAATTCAAAAGAAACATCATATGGGCACTAAGAAAGTGTGGGTTCCTAAGGGAACAAAAACTAACCACCAAGGACCCAACATGATTTGGGTACCTAAGTCAAATTCTTGAATCTTCCATTGTGTTTAGGAACCTAAAAAATAAAAGGAAGAAAAGCAAATGGTTCCTCGATAGCGCTTGCTCAAGACACATGACCGGAGATATCTCACTTTTCTCGACAATAAGCAAGAAAGATGGAGGTCATGTCACCTTTGGAGACAATGCGAAGGGTAAAATTATTGGCATTGGAGATATTGGTAACAATTCTCATATTATCATTGAAAATGTTCTTTTGGTAGATAGTCTTAAACATAATCTCCTTAGCATTAGTCAACTATGTGATAAAGGATTTAAAGTCATTTTTGAGCCAAATAGTTGCACTATAGAAAATATGAATGATGGAAAAACAAGTTGTGTAGGAAATAGAGATGGAAATGTTTACACTATAAATGTAGAAAATGCATCTCATGAAAATCTATGTTTCTCCGCATTGCATGAAAATAGTTGGTTGTGGCATAGAAGATTAGGTCATGCTAGCATGGACTTGATTTCAAAAATCTCCAAGAAGGAGCTTGTAAAAGGTCTTCCGAAAATAGATTTTATTAAAGATAAAATTTGTGATGCATGTCAATTTGGTAAACAAACAAAAAATTCTTTTAAAAGTAAAACACATATTTCTACATCTAGACCTTTGCAACTTTTTCATATTGATCTTTTTGGTCCTTCAAGAACCGCAAGCCTAAGTGGAAAACATTATGCTTTTGTTATTGTTGATGATTTTTCAAGATTCACTTGGGTACTTTTTCTTGCATCAAAAGATGAAGCCCTCCATGCATTTTCAAAATTTATCAAGAAAATACAAAAAGAAAAAGAAATGCATATTTCTTGCATTAGAAGTGATCATGGGGGAGAATTTGAAAATCATTTATTCGAAAACTTTTGTGATGAGCATGATATTGAACATCAATTCTCTTGTCCTAGAACTCCCCAACAAAATGGTGTTGTTGAAAGAAAGAATAGGACAATTCAAGAGATGGCTAGAACCATGTTAAATGAAAAAGCTTTACCTCAATATTTTTGGGCGGAAGCCGTAAACACCGCATGCTATGTTTTAAATCGTGTTTTAATAAGACCATCTTTAGATTTAACTCCATATGAACTTTGGAAAAACAAAAAAACCAAATATTGGTTATTTTAAAGTTTTTGGATGCAAATGCTTTATTTTGAACACAAAAGACAACTTAGGAAAATTTGATTCAAAATCGGACATTGGCATTTTTCTTGGATATTCATCATCTAGCAAAGCATATAGAGTGTTTAACAAAAGGACACTAGTAGTTGAGGAATCCATGCATGTTATTTTTGATGAATCTAATCCTTTAACTAGTGTGCAAGTTGATATTGATGATGATCAAGTTAAAAATGGTGACCAAACGGAAATTCATGATTCACCAAATGATGATAAGGATGAAGCAAAACAAGAGCTAGAACATGAAGAAGATAAAGATAAAGATCTTCCTAAGGCTTGGAGGTATGCAAATGCTCATCTTAAAGAATTAATTATTGGTGAGAAAAATCAAGGTGTTAAAACTAGATCATCTTTTAATCTTTGTAATAATTTAGCATTTCTTTCACAATTTGAACCAAAAACATTTCATGATGCATTAAATGATGAATTTTGGATTTTAGCCATGCAAGAGGAACTAAATCAATTTGAAAGAAATAATGTTTGGGAACTAGTCCCTCGTCCGGATCATCAATCCGTTATTGGCACAAAATGGGTTTTTAGAAACAAAATGGATGAATCCGGAGTGGTTGTTAGAAATAAAGCTAGATTAGTGGCTCAAGGCTACAACCAAGAGGAGGGAATAGATTTTGAAGAAACTTTTGCACCGGTAGCTAGACTAGAATCCATTAGGATGCTTTTGGCATTTGCATGTTCCAAAAATTTTATTTTATATCAAATGGATGTCAAAAGTGCTTTCTTAAATGGATTTATCATGGAGGAAGTTTATGTTGAACAACCTCCCGGGTTTGAAAGTCATGATTTCCCAAACCATGTTTTTAAACTTCAAAAAGCTCTTTATGGTTTAAAACAAGCACCTCGAGCATGGTATGAACGTTTGAGTAAATTCTTGCTTGAAAAAGACTTTTGCATTGGAAAAGTAGATACTACATTGTTTATTAAGAGAAAAGAAAATGATATTCTTTTAGTTCAAATTTATGTTGATGATATCATTTTTGGATCTACTAATGTCTCTTTGTGTGAAGAATTTTCTAACCTCATGAGCAAAGAATTTGAAATGAGCATGATGGGAGAACTCAAGTATTTTCTCGGACTTAATATCAAGCAAAGCAAAGAGGGTATCTTCATCAACCAATCTTCATACATCAAGGACTTATTAACGAAGTTTGGCATGGAAGGACTAAAAGCTTCAAGCACACCAATGAGTTCAACTATCAAGCTCACCAAAGATGAGAGTGGGCCAAATGTTGATGTTAAAATGTATAGAGGTATGATTGGCTCTCTTTTATATTTGACGGCTAGTAGACTCTATATTATGTTTAGTGTATGCTTGTGTGCTCGATTCCAATCATGTCCCAAGGAATCTCATTTAAAAGCCCTAAAAAGAATTTTCAAATATTTACATGGCACTAGATTTTTAGGGTTGTGGTATCCTAGAGAAACTTCTTTTGACCTAGTGAGCTATTCGGATGCCGACTTTGCCGGAAGCCAAGTCGATAGAAAAAGTACTAGTAGTACTTGTCATTTTCTAGGTCATGCATTAGTTTCATGGTTTTCAAGGAAACAAAACTCCGTAGCTTTATCAACCGCGGAAGCGGAATATATTGCCGCCGGTAGTTGTTGTGCTCAAGCCTTGTGGATGCAACAAACCCTTAGGGATTATGGAGTTAGCCTATCTAAAACTCCAATCTTGTGTGACAACACAAGTGCTATTAGCTTATCCAAAAATCCCATTCAACACTCTCGAACCAAGCATATAGAAATTAGATATCATTTTATTCGAGACCATGTTCAAAAGGGTGATATTTGTCTTGATTTTGTATTCACCGAAAATCAACTTGCGGATATTTTTACAAAACCTCTTGGAGAAGAACGTTTTTGCAAAATTAGAGGTGAACTTGGGATCATGGAATCACCACATTAGCATTTGCACTTAAATATCATTGTGGTTGTGGTGTTTTGGTTGAATCGAAAGTGTCAAATATGCCTTGTGTATCATTTCATGTTTGACCATATTTGATAGTTTCCTTGTACCAATTATTCTTGTATTGATTTTTGATGTGTTTGATTTAATTTTTCCTTATATTTAGCATCAAATTTCGTTGTATTTTATGTTATTGAGTCAAAATTGCATAGTTGGATCATTTTGGGTTGTTTATACTCAATATGGGACAACAAAGTGCATAAAATATACACCAGAATTTTGCAGAATTCGGCTGACGAATTGGAAAATTCGGTCGACCGTTTGCTACAGTGATTCTGCAATGTATAAGGGCAAAATGTTTCTCCACCTTTTTTCATCATGTTTCTTCAATTTTTTTTTCTTTTCTTCAAATTGGTTCCCAACATTTTTTTTTCTACACTTTCTAAACAAAATTATCTTTCAAAAACATCATAGTTCACCTAAATTTTTAATAAAATCTCTAAAGATTTTAGACCCTAAAAATTTGAATTTTGCTCCAATTCATCCAAAATTTGGTTTTTGTCTTAAAATTTTTTTTTGGTTATTCTTTTTGGATTTCAACTATACCATTGGATTTCTCTCACCATTTTTAACTTGGGTGTGTATTCAAATTTCAAATGTGAGAATGTTCATTTACATTTTTGCCCTTGTACATACATTTGAAGCCATGGTGCATTTCATCTCATTTTATTGCACTCAATATGACATTTATACTTCTTCTCTATTTTCCATTTGAAAACTTACTCTTGTGCTTCATTTTATTTAAGTTGATACTTATGTGATTAGTTTGTGCATAGTTAAACACTTGTACTCTTACTTGGATGATTATGATTGTTTGGATTTTTTTTTTATTGGTTTAGCCTTGATAATCATATCTTCTATGTATGTGTTAAGGTATTTTAGTCTTTCTTTGCCTTGTGGATATATATCTTGCTTATTTTCCTTTTTATAATGACAAATCTATGGATTTTCCACATGCTTTTATGTTTTATCTTGTTTGAATTGTTAATGCTCTTATTTTGATGCTCATACTTATTTAGACATTATATTCATGCACTATGTCTTGATGGTTATTTTTGGGCCATTTTGGTGGTCATTTGCTTTCACATTCTTTTGTCTCCTTGATTATGTCATTTTATCCATTGCCTTATTCTTTTTGATAATGACAAAGGGGGAGAAAAGTTTGATTAGCAATTGCTACTTTCATTTCATTGATGATGTGGATATTTTAATGAAGATATATGTTGTGGATGTTGTGGATATTTTGATGAAGATATATGTGATTGATGAGATTAATGTTAAACATATTATTATTTGCATATATTCAGGGGGAGGAAACTTGATTTTTTAAGGCGAACTCTTGCAAAATTTTTTTAAAATCAAGTGTTTCTTAACTTCAAGGAAATACATTCATTGATATATTTTACTAAATTCCTTGAAGTGCATATGTGTTTGTCATCATCAAAAAGGGGGAGATTGTTGACTTGAGGAGTCATTATGCTCTTATTTTGATGATAACAAACTAATATGTCCCTAAACATATTGACTAATGATTTTACTTGAGTGTGAGCTTAGATTGCAAGGATTTATCTAATGCACTTGAAGGAGTTTCAAGATGGAAATGAAAGAGAAGAGTCAATTGAAGAATTATTGAAGATTTGAAGAAAAACTCAAGTGTTAGGTAGATATATTTGTAATTTAGAGCATTCGTTTTGATTAGAATATTTATTTGCATGGGATAGCTCACTTGAAAACTCATTTTCATACCTTTCACATTTTGGGTTAAAATGTTGTTTTTCAAACTTATTGGTTTAAGCCAATGCTTTCACCAAAGTTTATTAATTCTTTTAAAATGATGAAGTTTTGTGAATTACATTTTCATATCTTAAAGTTGTTTGAAAGAATTTTCAAAAATGGGTTAAATTGTCACTTTTCAAAGTTTTAGGGGTCAAATTGTGATTTTTGAAAATTCAGGGGGTAAAATGTTATAAATTCGGTCAACCGAATTTCACCGACCGAATCAGCTTCCGAATTATCCAGAAGCCATGTATTTTGGCTTCAGAAATTCGGTCGACCGAATGTTGGTTTGAATTTTTCCAACGGCTAGTGCCACGTAAGCTCCACGGAAGTGCCACGTCACATCCGGTTGACCGAATTCCATCCGATCGACCGAATTGTGCGTTTTCTGGAAAATTAAAACGGCTATCTTTATGCATAACGGTAACTTTCCTTATTTTCCCTTATATAAACCCAATCAATTGCGTTCGAAAAGAACTTTTGCCACCAAGAACTTTCATATATTTGAGAGCAAATTAGTTTTGAGCTATTGACTTGCAAATTATTCTCTCTAATCAAAACCCTTGCTTTTACACTTTGTAATTTCATTTGCTTTGGGTTGTACTAAGCTTTAACTTTCATATACACTTTGAGAGAGATCATATTTCAACATTCATACTAAAATTCGTGTTATAAAAGAGTGAGGTTCACTCTTGGAGAGATTAGAAAATTTCTTGTGAGAGAAATTGTGTTTCAATATTTGTAAAGGTTAATAGCACCTTGGAAGCTATTTTGGTTGTGAAGAAAAGCTTGGTTGAGATTTAGTCAACCAAAGATTAGTGGAATACTCCAAGGGAGAAAGCTTGGAGGAGTGGACGTAGGCCGGGTTGAGCCGAACCACTATACATCGCGTGTTTGATTTTCTCTTCCCTTAAACTTATATTTTATGTTATGTTATTTTGATTGTATTGATTGTTTGAGATATTTTAGTTATTTTCATACATTGGATTAAAAATAGGCAACATTATTTGATTTGAATAAATTGCTTTAATTCTCAAATTTGGTAAAGATAGTTTTAAAATTGCCTAATTCACCCCCCCCTCTTAGACCATTCGATCCTACAAGGACAATCAAATTATGTTAATCCATGTCTAATCAAAATCTTTTATTGAGATACTTAAGGCTAGAGATGGCAATTTGAGCCCGACTTTAGGGGTCCCGACCCTCCCCGACCTTAACGGGTAGGGGATTCCCCGATAAAAACGGGGAAAGGGGAGGGAATGGGGATGAAAAAAATCTCCGTAATCGGGGACGGGGCGAGAACGGGGATACATATGTCCTCGCCCCGCCCCTTAAATCTAATATATTAATATAATAATTTATAAACTATTAAGTTATAGAAATTTTTACATTATGATTTATTAAAATTATAACTTTAATTTTACTAATTTTTGAATTATCAATTATTAGCTTTTACTAATTTCTAAACTATTAATCTAATATATTAAAAAAACCCCAGAATCTCATTACCATAAAATACAAATGTACCAAATTAATTCTATTTCAACTTCAGTTAGTCAATCCACCAGGTTTTACGAAAAAAAAAAAACAAATTATAACTTGATAAAATCAATTAAAGTGAATAAAAAGTATTAAATTTAATGTTATCATAAAATTACCCTAAATCACATACATGAAGAGCTACTAATGAAGAAATTGATTATTGCATATTGTTAGATTTTATGAAAACTTTGTATTTAAACTAAAATAACAATGAATATTTTGTAGTTCTTGTAACAAGTGATATTTTTGAAGAATATAATTTATTTTATTTATTGAAATATATAACGGAATTAAAATTTATATTTACGAATATGGAGAGGGGATTTTTTCCGCGGGGACGGGACGGGGATGGGGAGGGGACGGAGATTTTTTTTTTATCCCCTCCCCGCCCTCCCCATTGCCATCCCTACTTAAGGCATATTATTGGCGTTGAGTGGTCATGAGTCAGCCATTAAACCTAGAGTTTTATTTGATAATATAATTGATTCGTATCAAGATAATCCGAGTCAGGGGTAGGACACTGAAAAAAATAAAAAATGAAAAACTACCGGGGAAAAATTAGTGCGAACTTTCGATTTACTTTCACCTGCACCTGCCCCAATCTCCACTCCACCTTCCCCAATCTACACTCCACCTTTCCCATTTCGCCATCAACGGCCATCAACAAGCCAAACCACTCACCAAAACTCATCTCATTGTAGCATCATTATCATCTTTTTCTTCATCTGCGTCTTCGTCTCCGTCGTCTTCCTTTGCTTTCTTTATAGAAAAACCTTTAGCCAACACAAACAAAAACATTTAACACAACCACCTCACTTCCAACACAAACAAACGAGCTCCACCAACCTCCACTACACTTTGGTGTTCGTGATGATGGGTGTTGTGTAAAAAGATTGTATTTTTATATTTATATTTGTTTAAGTCAAGTTACTTTTGGCCCTCATGTTGTTCTTGCTTTTAGTTTTTTCTTTCTTGTTCTTGTCCATCATCTTCGTTGTGTGTGTCATTATTACCCTCAAGAAAACTGATTGTCTTGAACAAGTGGAGAAGGAGTATGCATTAGCTTTGAAGAATGCTTCGGTCAGTCAAGAGCGGGAAAATGACCAGAACCCATTGGCAGCACAGCTGTTGCTTGAGATCCTGCCGGCGAAAACTGCTGCCAAATGGGCGAAATTTTTTGCCAAGAAAAAGTGTGAGATTCCGGACGGGAATGGGTTGGGTCACGAGAAGGAGGTGGATGAGAGTAGTGACGGTGCAGGGTCAGGTGGGGATGATAGTAAGATAGTGAAGAAGAAGAAGAAGAAAAGTAAGAAGAAGAAATTGGATTCCAAAGGTGAAGAAGAAAGTAATGGTGAAGAGAAGGAGGGTGAGGAAAAAGATAAAAGAAATTCGGATTCGGATAATTTGAAACACGAATTGGTTTATTTATATCCATTTACAGGATCAAGTAGTGCAACTCAGAGGAAGATCAAGCAACAGTATGATCATCTTGTTCAGTGTCATGAAAGCAAAAAGTTGACACTTGCCCAGGTTAAATTTTGTTCTTTTATTTCCTTTTTGTTTCTGTAAAGTTTATGTTTTTGTTTATTTATTTTGGTTAAATTATAAGTTTATTGAGGGTTGGAAACTGATTTTGTTGAATTATTATTATTATTATTATCGTGATCATCATTATTATTATTATTTTAAATTTAGATCTGGTTTGTTATGCCATTTGGAGAAAAATACTCATTTAAAACGTTTATTTTTCCCTCTTTTTTGGCGTGTGGGGGAAGGCACCTGGTTGAGAAATTACTTGTTCATGCTAAGCGGCTGTTAACATAATTTGCAGAACAAAAACTTATGTTTTGAGTCCAGGGTCCATTAATGAGTGAGTTTTTTTTTATGAGATGGTGAGCTGATCATATCCAATAATGTGGCTGATCAATGGCACATAGAGATGAATTTGTAATTAAACAATTAGAGGTGTGCAAGAAAACCTTCATGCTACAATTAATAGTGCTTATCTTTTCGAAGTGGGTTATGATTTTATACCAGTGGTTGTTTGACATGATAGATTTAGAGATCAAGCACCTTTACCTGTTTGACAATGACCTTGCAACCGTAGAATTTATGAATGGAAGTGCACAATGACATTTTTGTTAGTAAAGGCTTTATTTGTTGCATATGCTAAGGGGACATAAGGAGGATTTCTTTTACCAGGTCTAATGCTCTGGAAGAAGGCTGCTTAAATTATATGTGAATCGTGCTCAGTGGACTTGTTAGGTGTGTAGAAAGCATGAGTAGTTTTCTTTTTCGTAAAAGTTGAGGGGATAGAGTGCAGCAGTTAGTTCTAATTACTTGGATTACAAAAGGACTGGGTAGAGAGGAGAAGTGTTTTCTGTGGATTTTAGATAAAAAAGTAAAATATTAACCAGTGGCATCTATGGGCTGATGGAGGGAGGAATAGTATCACTTTTGTCATAACATAACGTAGATTTTAGGTCACACTATGATCTCCTTTACTAACTTATGATGGAAGTGTTGGAATTCCAGTCTGTTCTAGAGTGGTTCACTCTGTTTCAAGTGGTTTTCTTTCTCCTGTTTTGTGTGCATGCATGTGTGTTTGCTTTTCTTGGTTTACATGTACTAATACTAATGAAAAAAATATGCACCTTTTGTTCAATGATAGGATTGACCTTTAATGTTGTAAATACAAATCACAGTTGTAGTTGATTATCCTGTTACTTTGGGGCGTACTGATGTAAAATTGATATTAGGTGGAAGTTTGAAATGCATTCTACTGATAGGATAAAAGCCTTTAATGTGTTACACATACAACTAAAATACTTTAGGACCATTTACTTGAAAACTTGTTAATGTAAAACTGAGATTAAGTGAAAATCTAAAATGCCTTCTCCTAAAATTTTGGATCAGACTATCTGAGCTAAAAAGCTGTACCATGTTGAGTCTAGATTCAACGGCGAAACTTTGCAGGCTTATAATTTTTAATTTTCCCTCAAAAAGTCAGCATGAGGCAGATATGTGCATGTGACATCACATGTTTATGAAACAATTTATGGTGAAACTTTCCTGGGAGAATTGAGATATAACCATTATGAACTTGTTGTTTCCTTTTTCTGATTCTCTTGTACTGCATGATATAAGTAGACTTTTGAGTTGTCCTACCTGGAGAAATGATGATGAAAATTTGATAAGGTTTGAGTTTGTATTGTAATCACTCCATGAATCCCTTTCTATCTGTTTTTGCTTGAGCTGGTGCAGCACAAGAAGGTGATGATATGTTGTATCACAATGCAAAGCACGTGTTTATAATCTCTTTGTGCAATTTGTTCTTTTTGCTATATTTTATTTTAATAAGCTAAGCCTGCAATTTGGCTCATGCTGCACTCTACTAGATATCAGAATGTGCAAATTTAGAAGAACTTTGTAGTTCAGTTTGTTCTTGTCTGATGGATAGATTGATCACAAAGTTATGTGAATTGTTCTGGGTATCATAATTAGAAAATCCTTGCATATGTAAGCTGTGTGGCGTTTGGAAAACTAAATATTGCTATTATATTTACATATTAATACTGTTACATCTGCAACATAACAATTCTTTATTTTATTGCATAATACAGGTGGCAGAATTTGCTCATTGTTTGACAGAGGCCAAAGATGATTTAGAGCACAAGTCAGTTTGAAAATAATTTTCCGAAAGCAAAATATCTATTTATTCTAATTTTTTAATATTCGTGACAAATCACCATCTTTTGTTTCTTTTGAAGTCTTTATTATATTCTATTTCCTCATTGCAGTGAATAATTTTCTTTTCTGCTGTTTCGTTGTTTGTAACTTAATTTTCTGACCTAATAGGTCCAATTAGTTTTTGATCGATTGTGCTTACATGCTTTGTGTCTCCTATGTGACCTCGTACTACAACTTTTCTGTCCTCAAGACTTCCATTTAAACTTTAAAATTTCTTTATCCTCTGACTCCCTTGTTTTACGTTGTAGTTTTCTACGAATTTCTGATCTATCAACTAGTCCTATCTAAATTTCACTTCCCCAAGCTTCTCCTGAATCAGAACTTAGATAATTCTTCAAATTTGTATTACAGGTCTGAGGCCATTAACCGCAAGTTTACAATAACAAAGGCTCTGTTAAACAAGGCAGATAGATCATCAGTTGATCGCATTTGCCAACAGGTGATTTCTAGATTTTATTTGATATAGTTGTAGAATGGAGTAGGTACCATGTTTATTGGTCTTTTCTAAAAGAGGATTACTTCATTGATCCCATTAGTTATTCAAGCTAGAGAAGGAACAAAAGAGATTAGAGGATGATGCATTTGTCTATAATTGGCTTCAACGACAGCTTAAGCTTTCACCAGTATACAAGAAGGTAACAAGTCAAACAGTTAAGCTGGGATTATAGTTGATTGCGGGCTTTTAATCAAAGTTGTGCTTGTTTTGGATGCTTTCTTGTGCTTTAAGAATAAGTTCTTCATAAATTTATATGCATACAGATAATATTGGATAACTGTAATTACAACATGAAGGAACACCATCATATTTATGTATTTCTGTATCTGTTGCTGTAAAAAATATTATCATAGATTGTGAGAGATGAGCTCAAAACTGGACTTGTCATTTTTTTTTTTTTTTGCATAACAACAGCAACACTCATTTAGAATGATGTAATATACATGGATTTTTGCAGGTTGGTGGTTTTCATCTCAGATACTATGCACAAAAGAGTAAAAGTTAATATTTTGTTTAACCATTATTTGATTAGATTGTTTGACTGATTCTGTCTTCATACTTGCAAATATCTCTTTCTCCTGTATTCTCATAGTTGTGATCTATTTATTAAAGATGCTTGAAGTTCATGCTTCCATGGAGGAGAAGGCCAAGTCCACTGAGTCGACAAAAAGCACAGACACAGAAGAATTTACTGACATTTCTTTTGAGGAACTATTAGCACAAGAGAAGAAGGATTCGTTTTGGTTTGTTGCTTATCTGAAATTCCTATCTGCTAACAAAATTTTGATTTTATTCCAAATGTTCTTTTCCCATTGCTTATCAAATTACATTTTTCTTAAATTTCTACACTCAGGCAAAAGAATGGGAGATCGAGATTGTCCCCCGGCAGATGACATTGTTTAGCAGCTTTAGTTAACTGTACTTGTGGAATCAGTTTTTGTAGTATGTATTTCTAATACCTAAAACTATGCATCATTGCAGTAAATTTTCTATTTTCGGTTGCCTATATGCTTCCTTTGGTTGTTTTGTTGAAGAAAATAATGGTCTTGACATCTTCTTTTGATTTTTCTGTCTAGGTTTTTGAGGCGGCAACTACTCAATCCGATACACAATGAACCTTGATGTAGTATACCATGTTCTTATGGATTTTGGCATCTATAATTACTAACCATCACAAAATTGATTCAGCATCCTGCCAAAACTCTATTTACATAGCTTCTGATGTATAAAATGTTTTTCATGGAATTGTAACTTGATAAAAATGTTTATCATGACAATAGAACTCCAGGGCCATACCGACCGAAGCTATGAACTTGACAGGGTGGTGCTTTCTGCTGTTATTAGAGGTTTGAAAAGTTTTTGCCGAACTACCAGGAGCCCCTCTTTGTTTCACTTGTGGGTTGGGTAGTTTTGGCTATAGTAGAAGCCAATTATAACAAGTGAAAACATTCAACCATTGCAACAATTCCCCGTTGGTTGGTTTTGTTCTGTACTTATGATTTGGCATTCTTGTGTTGATCTATCAGGAGGAAAATCTGTGTTAGTTTTATTGGTTCCTTGAATGAAATGGTCGTACTTGGCCCATGTTTGTGGGTAATGTTGCCAAGTGAATGCCCACAAAAACTGATATGTCTGTGCGCAGTATGTGCTTTAACCCAGTGTGTGCTTATCAGTGATATGATGAATGCAGAGGCGGGGAGCGAGTTGTTCAAATGAATATGACTGCATGCCTTGTCTATTAAGTCTGCAGTACTAATTTCACTTCGGAAATCAACCGTCATCCACTTGCTTCGATATCTCCAACAACTAACTTTCATCATAATATCATGCTGAAACTTACTGAAATGAAATTAAATGTTAGTGAACTTCAAAGGTTAGTTTGAGTGGTGAAAGTAAAAGAGACCGATTGATGGTGAAAGCGAAAGAGACCGATTAGCTTGACGGACCAGTACCCCTGTTATTACTTGAACCACATTTAATTTTCTTGGTTCAGCTGCCTGTGCAACATCACATCTTATTAAATTAACATTGCATCTACTTGCCTGAATTAATTCTTGTGCTGCGCGGTGGGTGATTACTTCGGTCGGTAATGACCACAATTTTGTGGCTTAGAAAATTTCCCAAAAAGTGGCAATTGATTTTTTTTTTTTTAATTTTTTGTCGGACCAATACATTATCTTATAATTAATCACATGGAACAGAACAAACTCTAATTATTAAATTAAGTAAGTTAAGAGGTTCATATATTTTTATACATAAAACTTTTTCTTTTATTATGCAAACTATCTTTTAGAGTAATGGTAATTGATTTTTTCTTTTTTCGGTACATATAGACAAAAGAAACAAAATGAAGTATATGTATAAAGAAAATTTGGATTTTAATTAGTCTGTTGTGGTTTTTATGCTAGTTCTTTTGTTTTTCATGCTTGTGAGGATATAAAAAGGTTGTACTTTTTATAATTTGAATCTTTATACAACTTTGTATCTTAGATGATGGTGAGATAGGGGATTCACATCAATTTCTCATTAGAGGGTCAAACTTTAGATACTACAATAAATACAGAGGGAAATGATGTTATGGAACTTGATGAAATACAAGGATCAAGTAAATTGGATCCCATAGTTGAAGGAAAGAACAACGTGCCAAATAGGTCTCAGGTAGACATGTCAAAGGGTCAAGATAACTCAGCTCGCACAAAAAAAGCATGACTTGCATTGGCACAACTCATTGGTCGTGTTGGGGGCCTTTGGGTAAGGCCCACAAGCTATCATAACATTATTCACAAAAAATAAAATAATTTTAAAAAAATAAAAATTATATAATATGGTTGACTAATCTGTAAAGCATGTGGGTTTACCCACTAAAAGTCTACAAAGGCCCAATCTATGAAACCCTTGTGATGCCCCAAGCCCTGCCATTCCAATAGGATAAAACATCCTACAAGGCCCATCCTTTGGAGGGCCTCGGCACCACACGACTTGTGGTCACGCTGAATTTATCCATATACATGTTTGGTCTCAAGTTTGGAATTTCTTGGATGCAATTTCAAAGATTTCCAAGGATGGTAATAAAAGGTGCAAATGTAGAAGTGTAAAGAAATAAATGTTTGTGATGGAAAATATGGACCATGTAATCTCATTAGATATTTTAAAACATGTGTTAGAAGTCATATTCATGACATTGGACTAGAGGTGGCAAAGGAATTGGGCCGGGCTGGCCAAAGCTTAGCCTAAGCCCCCTTTTTTTACCTTGGCCTGCGAGAGCACAACCCACTACTGTGACGAGTCATAAAAATTTTAACATGACATCATTGATAAAATAAAGAGTTTTTTTTAATTAAAATATGACAATAAATATTAGAAAATGATTTTATATAATTTAAAAAAAAAAATACAAAATATGATTTGAAGGATTTGGCTACCGTTTACAATAATTGGTTGTATCAATTTGAAAGTACATATAAATTTGTAAAATTTAATATTTAATTTAAAAAATTAATTTATTAACCGAATACAAAAAAATAATTAAAAAAATAAAAAATTGTTAAATAAATAGAAACTAAATTGCTAGATAGAATTAAAATTTGGTTGAAATTTGAGAGAGTTTGAAATTAAAATTGAATGAAGAATATGTAGAGATAGATTGAGAAATTATATTTTTGATATGGTTTCAAGAGTGGGAGAGAAAGGTTTATATAGAAAATAAAAAAATAAAAAAATTTCAGCCCAAAGACTAGTGACTAGACAAAAGCCAAGCCAAGAGATGTTTTGCTAGTGTAGGAACACATTTTAAATTTTAATTTTTTTTATTTTTTGGCACATTTCGTATAATAAGGGGTCTTACTAGCGCATGGTATAGTCTATCTAACCCACGAGCTTGGCACAACCTATTGCAGTAATGAATCGTGTTCTCGTAAACTAGGCTAAAAACAGAGGGCCCAGGGCGGCCCAACCCCCTCCCACCTTTAGATTCACTTAATCTCAAAACTTGCATAAAGTACATTTTGTGAGAGGGCATCTTTCATCAAGCTTTAACATTTCCTGTGCAGGCTCCTGTATCAGGCTCCAAAAGCCAGCGAAAGATGGACAACTAATATTTCTTACTGCCGGTAAGCTTTTGTCACTCATCACTAGTATGATTTAGTATTATTCATTTGCCCCGAAGTTAGTTATTTTGGTCAGAAAGTAAGGCATTGGCTTCAATTTTTCAGGTGACAAGTCTCTCTATGAAACAGTTGAGGACTCGATCCAAATTTACCAGTTGAGGTAGTGTCACAGGGTGCCATCAGTGCTCCAATGTACTCACTTAAAGGTCCATCAATGGCTAAATCACTCTACCCTACTGCATTTCCCTTGAAGCATCAGCAGAAGGTTTGTAATATCCCTGAAATCTCAAAATCTCAGAAACATATGCTATATAATCTTACAATTATTATGTTGGCAGGATCTGAGGATTGCCTTAGGATTCGCAGAACCTGTTTCTTAGCCAACTCTGATTGCAGCAGCTGCGAATGAACCATACAAGATGGCAAAATCTCATGGCCTTAGTGATCGGGATTTTTCAGCAGTTATTGAAGCATTGAAAGCTAAAAAGTGACGGCAAAGCAACGAACAAAGAAGATTAACGGTCCAATTTTTTTCAGAATAAAAGGTAAGTTTTTCAAGAGCCATTCATTGCGCCTCAATTTCAAAATGGGGCTACTTGAAGCCCCGTGAAAATAATTGTGTTTTTATGTGAAAGACAGCTTGGTCTTTTTAAAGCAGGCATATCACATCCTTTCTGGTGATTTTGTAGTTATTCTAAAGGCTTGTCTCACAGTGTGGGGAGCCAGAGGCTTCTCTTCATTCACGTGCTTGTTACTCCATTTATAAACAAATATTTTAGCATCCTTTGAGATATCAAGAATACCGAAATCTTTCAGCATCTATGGGATATTAAGAATGCTGAAATCTTTTAGAATCTAAAGGCATGAGTCGTGTACATATCAGATTCAGATCTAGCTTTTCGAGAATTTAAAATCATCCAATAACATACCGATAACACAGTTATACGCACAAATTAACACAAACTAATGCTCAGTTAATAAAACCCAAATCAATACTGACTATTAAATCCTTTCTAAGGAGTCAAAAGTACCACATGAATTGGCTGTTAACATAAATGCAGACCATTCATTTCAGTGTTACAGAGTACTAGTAACCAAGCCACAAACAAGAAGTCAAAGAACTGAGAAATTTAAGATTGTGACAGTGAGAGTTGATATATTGATTAGTACTATAATGACATGGCAACTAACTCAACAGCTCAACTTCTTGCATAAAAACTAATAGATGTACGTACACAAAGTTCATAACTTTCATATTTGTAAGCATAACAACATATTCAGTGCTAATCCTACTCCAAAATATAAATGTTTTCACAAGATCGGGTAACAAACTCCCACGGTGTAATTCTCCAGATACAGTCAAAACAGTAACTCCTTTGTTTCATCTATTTTCATCTAAAGTTTCATAGTAGCGCTCACCCTTTTTCTGCAATATTTTGATCAGTCGATTTTCACAGAGGAATAGATTTTCCGTACAAACCAGAAGCAGGCATAGAAGCCGATAGTCCCAGTCAAGACAAAGAAAGCATATGAAATAATGATCATGTAACCAAAGTAAAGGATGCCAGAAACAAACTTTGTGATTTCCAACTTGGTGAAGAAGTAGAAAATTGAGTAGAGGAAAAGGTACAGCGCTGAGGAGCCAGCAGTAAGGTAAGATCTCCACCACCAGTTGTAGTCTTCACTGCATAACTGGAAGTAGCAGAGCACTATAGTAATCTCAGCGCAAGTGATCAATAGGATGATAAATACTATGAAAAGGAAGCCAAAGATGTAATAGAACTGGTTCAGCCATATTGATGTCAAGATGAAGAAGAGCTCAATGAAGACAGCTCCAAATGGAAGAATGCCTCCAATTAGTATGGAGAACACAGGTTTCATGTACCATGCCTGCTCTGGTATCTGCCTAGGAATCTTGTTTGTCTTAACAGGATCTTCAATGGCTGGCTTTTTGAAGCCTAAGTAACTACCCACAAAGACCAAGGGAACCGATATACCAAACCATAAGAAAACAAGAGCAAACATTGTTCCAAATGGTACTGCACCAGAAGATTGCTCTCCCCAGATTAAGGCATTTAGTATGAAGAAGATAGCAAAAAGTATACCCGGGAACATAAAGGCAGTTTTCAATGTATTTCTCTTCCACTCTGTGCCCTTGAACATTTTGTACAATCGTGCTGATGAGTAACCAGCAAATAAGCCCATGAAAACCCACAAGAGAACCATAGCAGTCATAAGCCCTCCCCGGTTGGATGGAGATAGGAACCCCAGTAAAGCAAAAATCATTGTTACCAGTGTCATCCCGAAGATCTGGACTCCTGTACCAATATAAACACAAAGTAAACCAGCATTGACTGGTGCCCTGAAGACATCTCCATGAACAAGTTTCCATCCTGTTTCTTCTTGAGCCTCATCTTGGGTTTCCAACTGATTATAGTTTGCGATATCTCTGTACAGAGTTCTCATCATGATCATGGCCACCATACCAGAAAGGAATAAGACAATCATCAGTGAGTTTATGATGGAGAACCAATGGATCTGATCATCATTCATGAGGAGGTATGTATCCCAGCGAGATGCCCATTTGATATCACTCTCCTAAAATGTTCAGAGTAAGCTGAGATAAAACTTGGCAATATGTTGGAGGAAGAGATGAATCAAAGAATTTATAAAGACAGTACCTTGAAGGTAACATCATATGTGAACACAACTTCCTTATCTTTGTCAACTTCTTGAGGAACAGCAGTTCCTTGAACTAAATTTTTGGTGTCTTTATTGCAAGTACTCAACTGAGGATTCTTCTCATCCCATTCCTTGTACTCATGATTAATACTGATTGCAAGGATCAATGAAAAAGCAAATGCATGAATAAGCTAATACTTTGACAACCAAAAGCAAATGAGCATGTCGCAGAAAAGTCCCTACTTTCTCTACATATCACAAAGTGCAACACATGCACAGTATACAGCGATGAACAATAAACACTTAACAATTTTAAAGATCACATAAATTTACATAACTCCCCAGACAAACAAATTAATGAAGACAATTAACCGAACACCAAATTACAACAAAATGCCAGAATTAAACAAAAGCAACGTGAAGGAGAACAGTACAAACCTGTTTGGAGTAACTTCAAACCCAACAATTCGTGCAGAATCAGTTTCAGGATCCTTGTGATACATGACTCTGAAGCTCAAGTGGTTATTGATAAAGTATTTCTCCTCCTTGCTCTGTGATAATTAAAAAAATAAAATAAAATAAAATACTAATAAGAAGATAGGCAGAAAACTATTCTACAGTAGCTATTGCTTTCTGCTTGCTGCATACCCCTTGGTAGTTTCCTTTGAACCCAACACGAAAACCATGGTCATATGTGGTAGACTGGCTTCCATCCCTTCTTTGTCTACGTACTGCAACTGGAAGGTTGTCAAGAATCCTGCAAATCCATTATGGAGCTTTCAGTGCAAACAAGAAAGATTTTTTAGTGAACCATTAACAAAATATATGTCCACTGGAAAGATAAATAATAAGTGCATAACATGGACAAATAGTATATAAAATATCCATCACTTACAAATTAACCCGATATTCATCATCAATCTTTTCCCTGAAATTTTTTGTGGCTTCAGCATTAAGTTTCACTCGACAGGCTACTTTGCAGGGCATATCCTCTCTCATTTCAAACTGCAGTACAATTACGTACTTAGATCCAAATTTAAAAGGTAAAAGAATGATGTCAACAACACAAGGTGTTTTCATCATTTCAGTTTGCTATTAAATACAAATAAACAATATAACACAAATGGGATACTTGCTCACCTGATATACAGAATTTTCAATCCTATCACCACGAAGAACCTCCCCCAAATTTTCTGCACTGTTCAAAATCTTCTTGGGCTTACAATATTTCAAGAAGTAGTAGTCATATGGCAGTTGTGTCTTTGTAGAAGACAACTTGTTAACTTTGACGTTGAGTGGATCCCTCTGTTCAGCACAAAATGCATCAAGAATAGTCCATCATGACAGGTTCTAGGATAACAATTGCACCATATCATCTCCAAAATTACAAGCTAAGACAACAGAATCTAAAACACAGAAGCAACAGAACTTGAAAACCAAACTAAATCAAGCCCAAATCTTTACACACAAACACAACCCACAACAAATAGTAACCAACACACAAACAATCCCAGATCCAAAACAAACCCAGAAACCATAAACCAAAACGACCACGTATCACAACAGATCAAACACTAAAAACCTCAGATCCAACTCTACACAGCAGAAGGAAACAAAACACGAAAAGGGCAGAAGCAAAATCACAAGACAAACAAAACCCACCAAGGAAACGAACAGTAAAACGACAATGATGGACTTAAAGACGACAAGAAAATGTAAAACAGAGACAGGTCTAGAGATAGCTTACTCGTTGAAAATTACGAGGGGCAACACCGGGAAGATAAAAAGAGTGAGCAGAGGAGATAAAAAGGAGAGTGAAGAAAAGTGTTGCCGTTATTTTCGTCGTTGGGGAGACTTTGGGTTTCTCCATTTTTACAGAGAAAGATGAGCCAAGAGAAGAAAGTGGTTTATGGAGTTAGAGTGGGGTCTGGGTCTGGCCTTTTATCTTGCATTTCCAAAAATAAAAATTTCATTTTTTCAGTTAATTTTCGGGTTAATAAATTGATAATTAAAATATTCCTAAAAATAATATTGAAACTTATTTTATAAATAAAAATCTAATTTTGTAAGTAACAAAATTAAAATTCTAATAGTACAAGTTTTTAAATGTAATATTAGTCAATCTGTTGTTTTTTCAGAAGATGGTATTCCAATAAGAAGGGTTCTTATTTAATTTTATAAATCAATATTATTTCATTAAATAATAAAAAAAATAATGGCCAAAAGACATAATCCCACCCAGGGTTTATTGCAAATCCAATTAGTATTTGTTAAAAACTGAAAATCAAAATTCTCACTTATAGGATATTAAAATGAACAAAAATAATTAATTTTAAAAATAAAATAATTATTTAATAAAAAATATATTAAAAATAATAAAATATTATTAATTTTTCTTTTAAATTTAAAAAATTAATAATTCTACCACCGCTCCTGACTCTTAACCTTGTTCTCGAATTAAACTTTAAAAAAAATAACATTTTACTCCTTTTAAGTTTTGTATTTTTAAATCCTCTCACTCCCCTTCATCTTCTCCGACAACGAAAATTAGATTATCTTTGTTAAACTCTTCATCTCCAACGAAAAGGGAAGGAGGGTCAAAGAAAATTTACCCAAAAATGTATACCCTGAAAAAAGAAAAATATGATTTTTTAAATTTAATTTCAAAAAAATTATTAATTTTCTAAACTTACCAAAAAAATAAATAATATTTTCTTATCTTTAATATATTACTTATTAAACAATGATTTTACCTTAACCTAACAATTTCTATTAATTTTAACGTCCTACGAATGATAAGTTAATTTTTTATTACTTAACAAAGACCAATTTAAACTTATAATAAACCTTGGGCGAGAATGTCTTTTAGCCAAAAATAATAAAAGTATAAATACATATTTTTAATACACAATTTAAGTACACAAATAATATATTATTATATAATAAAATAATATCGAATTAAAGATAAAAGAACACATACTCATATAATAACAAATCATCTGTATACCTAAATTATGTATTAAAAATATGTATATATAACATTACTCTTTTGAAAAAAAAAAAGAAAAACAGTCATTTAATTTCCCACTTTTTGGTTTCTCAATTTGTAAACCTTGAACAAACATACCTTAATATAAATACTTAATTGACCCTTCTAAATCTAATTAAAACATTCAAACCCCCACAAAATATGAACTTTCTAATTGCGAGTGTCTAGAATCTAAAGGTTGAGCATTAGCACAACATACAACGAAACGTCCAGTGAACTTTTAAGTGATGGCCAACTTAATTTTTTTCACAACTGAGAATGTGAGATTTGAACGTGTCCAGCTCCGCCAAAACCTCATCCTCCGGCCGGTAGATCAGATCAATCATCCGCCATATCTGCACAGCAACAATGGCAACACCAATTAAAAGAATGAAGAACAACTTTGCGCTGTTTTAGAAAAAAATTGGAGAAAATTTGTTACCTGAAGTGTGCCACCTCCTCCAGTACTCTCACAATCATCAGACACACTGACGATTGTCCATGGATCAGATGCATTCCAGTTGAAGTCGACAACCTTGTCCCTGAATCATATACATGAAAATTGTTAATCATATGAGAAAATCTTGTTTGAATGTAACAACGATGAATGTTAACAGTTGCAAACAAACCGGATATGTTACGTCTGGTATACACCAAAAGATAATAACATGTCTGAAAGATACAGGATCCATTACCTATGCCCAGCATGTCGGAAGAATAAGCCTGGTGGAGAATTTGGCGCTCTTGATCCAGTAGAGTCTTGCTTTTTACCAATCTGAGAAACAAGAAATTCAGGAAGGCATCAGGCATGGCACTGGTTGCTGGAGTACATAGAATGGGGTGGAGACCGAAAAAGGAAATCCAGAAACATGAGACATAGATAATGTACAAGTGGACGATTGTGATACATCAACGATGGTCCAATTGGCAACTTAACATTCATAAAACACGCTATA
The DNA here is from genome assembly GCF_011075055.1 of Mangifera indica. Taxonomy (NCBI): domain Eukaryota; kingdom Viridiplantae; phylum Streptophyta; class Magnoliopsida; order Sapindales; family Anacardiaceae; genus Mangifera; species Mangifera indica. Next base: position 8,188,366 of record NC_058142.1, read on the forward strand.
ACATGCTTAAATGTCAACACTTTAATCTGAAACTCATGATTTAAAGAAAACTGTAATATAATGCTAATTTATACTTAATGAAATAGTCTCAGTCCAAAGTAGGCTCACTCGTGAATGGAATCCAACAAAGTATACTAACGGTACTGATTACGTGCTAATTCACATTTTATTACTTAAGTCTTATTGAAGCTTTTGAATGTTGTAAACAAAACATTTAAAGGATTAATATATCAGTAATATAAACTTACACTTCTTATCACATTCTAACTCAACATTTCTCCTCTGCCTTTAAAAATTATTATTCTTAAAAGACACCATTTTGCTTAGTCTAGTTAATTTTCTAGTTTATTATCCATTTCAAATGCCATTTCTATAAATGTTCACCCACAGGAGAAAGAGATAATATCGTTGCCATGGACAAAACTTCATTGCTTCTCACCTTCTCATAATCCCAGATGTTTAAAATTCCATCCTCTGCTGAACTGCCAAAGATGGATGACTTGTCTGGTGACCACTGGAAACAAATGCATATATGTTAGACAAGAAGAAAAATAATGGACTACATTCCTAAAGACATAAAAGGAAAAGCAACTGGAGTTACCTGCACACAAAGGACAGCAGCACTGTGACCCTCAAATACATGAACAGGAGTCCCAACTCCACCAGACACGATGTTTCGACGGTCAAACATGTGAATTGTGTTATCAGCAGACCTGCAGTAAAAGCAATGTGCATTAAAGACAACCGAAAGAAAAACATAGACCGCATTTCCTGAATATTAAATTATCAGTTCAGAAAGGTGAATAAATATATGTAAAACAAAATGGCAGAAAATCAATATTCATTCTGTTAATTACAGTTTCACAAAAGGGTACAACCAAAGAAAGAATGTCTCAGATTTATTACCCTGTCAGAATGAGATTTACATCATGAAGGTTCCAGTCAACACAATGAATATCAGCATTATGAGCTTTTTCAACCTGCCCTTACAACACAATAGAGCCAATACAAATCAAAGTCAAATTTGAAGATGTGGGAGAAAAACAGTATTCATTTGTTAGTGAGGACTTCTAGTCTGGGTCCCCAAGACACCACATTCTCTTAATAAATCCCTTCTCGAAAAGATAAAATTAATATCTAATTCTCTGGAAGAAAAAGATCAAAACAGAGCAGAAAACTAAAAGAAAATGGATAGATACGCAGCAAAGAACAGTTACCTTCAAAGCCGGAGTAGAACCAGTTCTGGCATCCCATAGTACAAGGCAAGAATCATCACCTACACTGCAGAACTCCTGTGCACTACAAATACAGAATATACAGAACATATTCAGTAAACATGGAGAGATTCTTTACTGCTTCTACAGAATATTGCATAATAATTTCAGTGGCAATTTCAGCAGATCACTTAAAATAAAAAAATTTAACACATAACCCATGCATTTTTAACAAGATCATTCCAGTTACCTTGATGGGCAGAACTGAACATCTTCAACAGTGTCCTCATGCCCTAGGAAGATACCCCGCGGTCCAATAGAGCGGCTCTCTGTAGGTTTATCAGTACTCCCACCACCCTTAGATGAGCTTTTAGTATTGGCACCAGCAGATCCTGGAGATTTTGTAGAAGCTGGTTCCGCCGCCAAAGTTGAGACATAATCTTGAATACTCCATAAAACAACTGACTTGTCCTTACCTGTCAAAAAATTCTCAATCAACAAGATAATTTGGCAAGATATTCCACAGGAATACACAGTCCTACAATATTGACAACCAACCTTACCAATAAAATACCAAAAAATAATACAACATATATTACTGCTGGCAACTTTAGTGATTAAATCACACAAATACAATAAACCTAAAGAAATAAGGAAAAAAACCTCCAGAAAGCACAAATGGCTGAGTTGGACTCATAGCAAGAGCAAATTCAGCATTATCTTGGTGCCCAGTCAATATCTGCAAGATGACATGCTCTAGGTTAGCAAGGCTCAATTTGGAAAGTGGACAACCAATACCAAAGCTATGGGAACAGCTGAACTCTCTCTATGTCTCTGCATATGTACACTTTGGGATTAAATTCTAAGTGGCCAAATACCCGCTAAACGCTTAATTTCATATAAAATCATAATTGAAAATAAACAACGGTGATAAGAATTATTCATTAACAAAATCCACCAGATCAGGACGAGACTCTGTAGCTCCCAGGACAGCATGACGGTTGGGTTGAGCCTCAACATCCCAAATGAGTACCTGTTTTGAATATCCAAAGAACTTTATTTACATTTGGCTTCATCAATTTACAAACCTCAAATTCAAATAGAATTTAGACCCTTGATTCTCTTAAAGTAACACAAGAGATGGATGCTTACATCAGGACTGTCAGTGTGTGTGGCTACTATTTTACTGTTTTGTGGGAGTTCCCTGATTCTGTTCACCTGTGAAATCATAACCATAGATACTAATAAGCTTCTATTGAAAGCTAAATTACCAAGTCATGCTTCCCATTGAAGTCAACAAATTACCCATGAGAACTCATAGAGTCACAAAGACCAGAAAATGACAAAGAAGAGAAGGTGATGATACCTCGCCAGGATGAATAATTGTTTTATACTTCTTCACAAAGGGAGAGCGTGCTTCTTCATTGAACTATAATAAATCAAGAGAGAAAAGATACCACAAGTATTCAATAGACCAAGCAAAGCCAATGCAATAAAATAGGGAATAAAATGATTAAGTGGGCAGCCAGAGGGGAAAAATTAACAGCGGTTATTTATAAGAACATCACCTGGGCTATGTGCTCTGCAGCAGCAACCCTAGGTTTAACAATCTCACAGTTTGCTATTACAAGTGTATTTGGAACACTGCCATCAGTCTAGGTACAAAAAAATGAAAACAAAACAAGAGGAATAATCAAAATCCCACAAACAGAATATGAAGAAAGCTGTGCAATGAAAAAAACAAGAGACACATTTATATAAATTATGCCACCTAAATAAGGCAGGCATTACAATACCAAAGAACACAAACATGGCAAAAATCAATGCCAAGTTCAGTAATGTGAAAATTGCAGATTGTGTCTACCAACATGCCACATATTATTGTTTAGCCGCACAAGAGCACCACATTTCCAATTCTTTGCAACTAGATCTGGCTTTATGCACATCTAACTCTGAAAGCCACAAGTTTTCAAAGAGGACAAGATATTAACCATACTAAATGAAATTTCTGCCAGGTTCTTTCCATTCACAGTATAAATCCTGAGTCCGAAGAAGACATCAAGCAACTAAACAATAAGCAAAAGTAGAGTTAAGTGCTTTTCAAAAAGAGTCGCTTGCCTGTTCAGAAAGGTAAAGACGCTGACGATTCTTGTAGGTAGCTTGATCAAGTTGTGGACCCCATCTATTGGTACAAATTTAGACAATGATTAGATATTCACTTTAAGAATGAACTTCTGTTAGAAAGAATATCAAGAATTTTCAAGTGTACCACCACCAAAAAATGCATATATACAAATATAAACACACAAATCAATTAAAGAATGGCCAAATGATATCTAGGGGGAAAAAACTTCAATTCAAGTTTCTTCTCTTTCCATCAATATGTTAGGAAACAACAGATATGTTAAAGAAATAATTGAAGTTTGTATTGATTGTGGCTGTGTTTAAGAAAGACAGCAAGTTACAGATTAAGAAAGTAGCAAAGACACTCCCTAATCAGTCTCTTCAAAAGGCTGGAATCTCTCCCAGAATTGTTTAGCTTTCGAGATGCTAAACTCTCTCCCTCAATCAGAAAAATAATCCCACTCTCCTCTCAGGCTCAGATTCCCTTTTTATTCTATTTCTCCTCTAACCACCAAGATTGCTTCTGCCACATGTCTACCCTTTTTCAAGTACTCCTGACTTGTTTTCCTGCCCAGCTTTTGTGTTATGCCACCATGCCAAGAATATATTCCATAAATTACTAAGCAAATTGAAAACTGAGATCAAGAGTATGTTTTTCTAATAATTTTAAAGAATAAACCATGTACAATATATGGAGCTATACAACTCTAGGACCCTAACAGAACTCTTCCACTAAACCAGGAAAGAAACAACAGAAAAAACAAAGAATAGAATAATCAAATATTTAACCTATAACTACTCCTATACAACTGAAATTGGATAATGGAATAACAAGATAATATAAATATGAATAAAAAACAAATTTTGAATTTGAAAACTTTCCAGTTTCCAACACTTCCCCTACAGTTGGTGAATAAATACTAAACAATCCCAACTTGTCAACCAAAGCTTCAAAATCTGAAATATGAAGTCCCTTTGTTAGATCATCAGAAACCTGTTGTTTTGTAGAAATCTTGCACACGACCAGAGATTCAATCTTCTCTTTAATAAAATGTTTATCCACCTTCATATGCTTCGTTCCATCATGATACACAAGATTATGGACAATACTGTCACAGTACAACTTTATAGGACCCCGCTTAATCACCCCAATTTCTTCTAAAACTCTTCTTAGCCAAATTAATTCACACAACCCAAAAGCTAAAGCCTTGTATTCTGCCTCTGCACTACTATGAACAACCACTAATTGATTTTTGCTTCTCCAAGTCACTATGTTGCCCCAAATTTTGGTACAATAGCTAGAAGTAGATCTTTGGTCTCCAATTGATCCAACCCAATCAGTTTCAATAAAACTTTCTACATTTCTTTGAGAAATCTTCTTGAATTTCGCTACCTCAAGATATGATTACAACATTAAGATGTTCCTGTCGAGGTGAGTGCATGTATTGACTTACAGTACTTACAACAAAAGTGCGATCTGGAGTATGTGAAAGGTAGATAAGTCTTCCTACCACATGTTGATAGCTCACCTTATCCACAAAATTTCCTTATCACCCCTTTCCAAGCTTAGAGCTCAGGTCTATAGGAGAGAATGTCAGTCTACAACCAAGCAATGTTTTTTTCTTTCAATAGATCAACACTGTACTTCCTCTGAGAAATTACAATTACATTTCCACCGTTACCCCTGGCAACCTCTATGCCGAGAAAATATTTTAATTGCCCCGAGTCTTTTTTTTCAAATCCCTTCCCAAGAATCTCTTTTAGTAGCTTCACTTTGTCTTCATCACATTCTGTCACAATAATATTGTCTACATACACCATCAAAACAAATTTTTATCACTTGGTGAATGTTTTAACAAAAAGAGTATGATCAACTTGACCTTGAGCAAATGAATGCCTTTTTAAGAATATGGAGAACTTGTCAAACCATGCACAAGGTGACTATTTAAGGCCATAAAAAGACTTCTTTAGCTTGTGCACCTTGTTGTAATCCTAAATAAAACCTAGAGGAGGATACTTATAGACTTCTTAAAGATCTCCATTTAGGAAAACATTCTTTACACCAAGCTGATGTAATGGCCAATCAAGATTTACTGCAATAGATAGAATAACCTATATCACGTTTAGTTTCGACACCAACGCAATTGTCTCTATGTAATCTACCCTGAATGTCTAGGTAAAACCTTTTGCAACTAAACGAGTCATGTATCATTCTATCTTACCATCTAAATTGTATTTGATGGTAAAACCATTTGCATCTGAATGTCTTCTTTCCCTTGGTAATCAATAGTTTCCCAAGGATCATTATGAATCGAAGCTTTCATTTGATTCAAATTAAGCTAGCTTGAGCTTGATTTCCAACCTAGCTTGAACAAGTCCGAATTGAGCAACCATGGCTTGAGCCTGAGCTCAAGTCATAGTTTTAAAATTTTAGTGAGCTCGAGCTTAGGGCCGAGCACAACAATTTTTTTGAATTTTAAAAAAGATATTATAAAAATCATGTTCTCTAATAAAAGTCAACATGTTAAGAAATTGAATTGTTATTAGAAAAAAATGAGACTTATTTATAATGAGTGAGGTGAGTTAAAATCAATCTCACCTATACAAGAGAGATACAAATTTGAAAGTTGATATTTGGTTAAGACTTGAGTCTTTATTTATAGTGGGTGAAGGAAGTTGCTATCTTTCTAGTGTGGGACTCTCGCACTTCAACTTCTCTCATTATAACTTTTCATGTTTTCTTTTATTTGAACACATAATTTTTAAATTTATTATAAAGTATAAAATTTATAATTTATATATATATATATATTTAAGCTATAGTATCGAGCTAAGTTGAGTTGAGCTCAAGCTTAGCTAATCAAATCGAGCTCGGCTTTGTTAAAACTCATCAAGCTCCAGTCGACTCACATGACTCTAGCTGAGCTCAAGTAAGCCCAAGCTTAAACTTAACTTGGCTCGAATCCACCCTTACTTTTCTCCAACACTACTGCTTGCCATTAGGATCCTTAAGAGCATTCTGGATAGTTGATGGACTTTTTTCTTCTTCAATTCTTTCGGTCATAGCATGAAAGGCACCACTCAAACAATCAATGGTCATGAAATCGACGATTGAGTGTTGGGTACAACTTTGGAGTTCTTTTCTTAGTGCAATTGGCAAATCAAGATCCTCAACATCTATTCCATCCTTCTCAATCAATGGTACAATTGTTTCACCTCTCTAGATTATGGGCACTATAGGATTTGCATTCAGGTCCAACTCTTGACTGTGTTGTTAAAGATTGATTACTTTGGCTTCACCTTCCATGAATGAACACCTAGCTTTACAGATTTGAGATTACGGGAATTTGTTCCTGTTTCCAATTCATTTTCTACTTTTGGCATATTCAGAGATGATTAGGTAGACAAGGACAAAGGAGGACAAGGTTGAAGTAGGATTAGGGAAGACTAAGATTGGAACAAAAGAGATGTTAGGACACAAGAAAATTGCCAAACACTATTTTCCAATGAATTATCCCCTTGAATGCTCGAAAAAGGTGACATCTAAGGAGACAAAAGATTTCTTTAATTCTGGATAGAAACATACATATCCTTTTTTACATGGAGAATAACCAATAAAACACATTTAATTGATCTAGGTTCTATTTTGCTTCAAGTAGGATTGGTATTACAAAGAAAAGCAATACAACCAAAGATTTCGATGGAAAGAGATGAGGCCAATCTATCTTGTGGAAAAACAGATAACAAGGCATCTAATGGAGTTTTAAATTGAAGGACGCGACCATTTCTAACAGATGATAGCTTTTTTGTTCTTCAATCTCATTTTGATAAGGGGTAAAGAGGCCCGAACTTTGATAAATAACCCCTTTTTTCTAAAAGAAAACTACTAAGGATGGATGAAAAATATTTGAGGCCATTATCTTTTCAAAAAATCAGTATTTTGGTTTCAAATTATGTTTCAACCATTCTGCAAAATTGTGGAACAATGAAACAAATATCAAAATTTTCTTTCATAAAGAAGACCCAACATACACAAGTGTGATCATCAATAAAAGTAATACACCAATGTGCCCCTATAATATTTTTTTCATGAGAAGGTCCACAAATATCACTATGGATCAAGCAAAATGGTTTAAAACTTTTGTAGGGATGACTGGGATAAGTAGTACACAAATGTTTTGCAAATTGACAAATATCATATGACAAAGATTGAACATTTTTATTCATAATTTTATTTGAAAATATGGAAACAAAGTTCTTAAATGAGAAACACTAGGCTGACCAAGATTATTATGCCATAACAGGATTTTATTGAAAGTAGAAAAATATTCACTTCCCAAAGTTAGTGCTTGTTTTTTCACAGATGATGTCTCCAATAGGTAGTATAAACCTTCTTTTTCCTTAGCATTGCCAATCATCTTCCTTAAATGTAAATCCTTGAATTCACAGCATAAAGAAAAGAATTTAGCAACACTATTGAGATCCTTGGCTAGTTTATTGATTGACATTAAATTGCATGTAAGCTTGGGAACATGTAAAACATAATTTATTGTTATATTCAAAAGTCTAGTAGTGACATTCTGCAACTAAAGAAAGTGAACTGTCTGCAATTTGAATCTTAAAGTTTCCAGAATATGGGGTTTATGTGCAAAACAGGTTATGGTTACTAGTCATATGATTCAAAGCTCCAAAATCTATATTCCGTAAACAAGCCTTTCGTGAAACAACACTTAGAGCTGAAGAATGTTTACCTTTCTGAGCAACAGTACGTGGTAGGATTGGGGTCCAAGAGCCTTGGCTAGGCGTTGTTGATAAGAAGTTATACTTGTTCAAGTAATTTTGTGGTAAACACGAAGATTTATGATTAATTGTCTTATAACATAGCTTTGTAACCTTTGGTTTCATGTTAATTCCATTGTGGATTCTGACTGCCTTGGTTCCTTGTTAATTCCATTGTGGATTCTGATTGCCTTGGTTTCGTGTCAATTCCATTGCCAATTCTGAATGCCTTGGTTTCTAGGCTTTTCCATGAAGTTTCTAGCATTTATCTTTATTGTGATTAAATTGTTAACAAGATCACACCGCATTCCTTTTTTATTCCACTGAGTATCACCGCCAATCTGCTTAGTATTCTGTAGTCACATTGTCTTGGCTCCCACCAAGCATCACTTCTTTCAACTGTCATCCCAACAAACCTTTATAAAGTTCTAAATATTGAGAAGGGGTTTGGTCCCAAAGATCCACCCTTCTACTTCATCAAGGTCCTTGTGACCACGGAAAAAAGAATGTCTTTTTTCTTGTACTAGCACATCTTGTTGTCTACAATACCGTGCCAATCAATGTTGACAAACGAGTCCATCTCTTGCCACAATCCTATTAAAGTGTGGTAATAATCTGTTACGATCTTGTCTCCTTGTTTGCACTCCTTAACTGCAGATTTAATCTAAATAAACTATGTTGAGTTTTCAAGATCAGAATACTCTATCATTGTGTTTCAATTATCCATTGCAGATTTGTAGAATAAATAGTTTATGCTGATTTTAGGTTCCATGGAGTTCACCAACCAAGACATCACTACCACTAGCAAGTTCTTGGTCAACCAAACAGTACATCTAAGTTATCCTCACTAGTCTTTGCTATTGCTTCAGTGAGACAATCAACTTTTCCCATGCCTTTTATCACCGACAAGACTGATTGAGACTACTCCAAAATGTTTCCTTCATGCAACTTATGTTGAGTAGTTTGTATTGAGCAGGACTCATGCACAATAGAGGGAATAGGGGGGGAAGATGAAATAGTTGAAGCATAGGAGGTAGTGGTCACTACCAAACCACTGAAATTTTGAGTGCTTCTTGTCATTGTTGCATTTATCATTGGAGCCAGTAGAGAAAAACATTGGAAAAGAACTTAAAAACGGACGGAATGAGGAGGAAAAAAGATGACCAGTTTTGTGCAGACAAAAATAGTGTAAAGGAACAAGAATTCTGTGTTTTTGGCAGAGTCAAATAAATTATAAAAAAAGTTGCCAAGCAAAGAGAAAGGTCGAGAAGGAAGACCTCAAGAGATAGTAAAAAGCCGAAAAGAGACACAAAAAAAATTCCCGCCCTAATACCATGAAAATTGATATCAAGAGAATGTTTTTTCTAATAATTTTATTGAATAAACTGTGGACAACACATAGAGCTATACAGAAAGAAACAAGATAATAGAACTCTTCCACTAAACCAGAAAGAAACAACAGAAAGAACAAAGAATAGAATAATCAAAATAATTATCCTATAACTACTCCTAAACAACCTGCCTAAGATAAAAGAATAACAAGATAACATAAATATGAATAAGAAACAATATACTATAAAAGAGAACTTTCCAACAAAAATGTATGAAAATATAAGCCAAAAAAAATTATAATAATATTCTTTATAATCAAATTTTCAATAGTTGAAGAGAACAAAAACCTCTATGCAACCTTGCTTCATTATCTAATAACAGAACAGTAGTGAGATGACCATGAAAAATATAACAATAAAAATGAGAAAGCAGAAAAAGTGAATCAGAAGGACAAAAGATGTCGCAGGGAGCAAAAAAAATTGTTTGTATATTTTTCCAGAAAAGGACATTTAATTATACATGTTGTATTATTTTCCCTTCCAATCTTTTTCATCATCCAAACATATCATTGACTAAAAATTAATGAGCCTTTTTCTTTGTAAAACCTAAGAGATTGAAAGAAAACAAAAGAAAAAGAACTCACCAAAAGAACATTTAGCATGGTTAGGAGACCCTTTTTCTTTCTATCTAAACCCCAAAAGAACATAATCCTGGACATAATGCATACAAAAAATATATTAAACTCTATTATCCTTTTGTGCCTACATTTTCCCAACCATAGAACAGGATAACCAAGAAAATCTAGCCACTTAACAAAACCTCACTCTTTTTCTTTTCAAAAAGAAAGAAACTAACAACTCTTCTACAAGAAGTTGTCTACGAGGAGGAATCAAACCCAGACCTGGAAGCAAAGTAAAGCCTTGGCCACTAAACAAGCCCCAAGAGTTTCACTTAACTAACTTAGCCTCCCATTGGCTGAAAACAAAAAAAACCTACAACATTAAATCCGTAAAAAAGCATAAAACAGAAATAGTCCTTATGCATAAACATGCATACATACTACATTCCAGCATTACCACACTATTTTCCCTTTTACACCACATTTCAAAGAACCATCAAAGAATAAGAGTTGACATGCGCAAAAGTTTGCTTTTTTCTCCTTCTAATCACAAACAGCAGCCATGAAAATCATAACCAAAATTATAGAACATGCAGCAGAACTTGGTGCTGAAAGAAACGAGAGAAAGAGAGAGAGAGAGAGAGAGAGAGAGAGACAGCACCAGCAAGAACATAATCCTGACAAAACAAAATATTTTGTTTTCTTTTTTCCCGCACTTTTTCCCAACAAACAAAGAGACCATCTAGGAAAAGCTAATGCCAACACGCTCACATTCCAGCATTATCACATTATTCATCTTTTCCTCCAAAACTTCAAATTGCCACCTAACAAAAGGGGCCAAAAACCCTAAAACAGAAACTTTCTTCTCCTTCTACATTGTATTTCCATCAAAAGTAGCCACGAAGATCAAAACAAAAGCACAACACATGCAGAAGAGCTTGTAGTCCACATAGAAAAGCACAAAACACGTATATATTCCAGAATCATCGGACACTGTCCACACTTTCCTCCAAAATTCCAAACACTCACCCGAGAAAAGTGAGTCAAGAAAGCTAAAACAGCAAACTTTCGTCTTCTTCAGTACAAAATGTCCATACAAAAGCCAAGAAGATCAAACCAAAACACAATACTCTTAGAAGAGCTGTCCGCCAAAAATAACAGAACAGAAATGGAAAAACAAGAAATAGAATGAGTATGTGTACACCCAATGTCTATTTTTTCTACCAAAAGTCCAAACAGCAACAGAAGAAAAAAGGGTCAAAAAACCCTAAAAAAGCAAACTTTCTTCTTCTCCAACACTAAATTTTAATTATGAACAGCCATGAAGATTAAAAGCAAAACCCCAACACTCTAAGAAGAGATTTTCACCGAAAAGAAAACAAGAAAACAATAGTGCGAATAAGAAAGAGAGAAAATGTACGGACCGGCAAGAGAGGGAAGGCCAAACGAGGTTGTGATTGGCAAGCCAATCGTAGAGGACAGGAACTAAAGACTTCCATTGAGTGTATCTTTCGTCTACAGATCTTTCCATTCCTTTCGTTCTTTCCTTCATTTTCTCTTCGATTTTCTTTTTTTCTTTCTTTTTCTCTCGGTTTCCCGCCGTTTGTGTATTTGGGTGAAAAAGTGAAGTAAATGAGAGGTGAAATGTGTAGAAGACAAGACAATAGTGTGCAGAAGACGTGGACCCCTGCGAAGAGGGAGCTGCCTTTTGTATCCTTGGATTCGAAAAATGCTGGCTAGAGATGGATTGTCAATTCGGTCTGAGATGGCCCGTACCAAAGGTCCGGGTGAAGGTATATTTTGGGATATTGAATATTTAACCCTTTTTTAATAGTATATACATATATATAATTTAATCACTTAACAAAAATGTCATAATAATATTTATTTTCTAAAATACTCTCATTAATATTATTTATATAGAGAGATTTTCTCTTTTTTTTTTATCATCCGTCTAACAAAATAAATAATATCTACAACTTTAAAAAATAATTGAAGCAAACATATGTGATTGAACAATAAATCTCGTAAAATAAATTTAGAGAAAGGAATCGTTAATTATTATAAAAGATTTATATAAATAAAATGAGAAAAAGATACAAATTGTCAAATTTCTTTAGAAAATTCATATTTCTTACAAAGATTTCACAACAAAATCATTCAAATTCAAGTTAGTCTTGATTCAAGCTCTTATATTTTGTGTTTTCTTCTTTAACAATTGAAAATCAAATCATCTAAAATAGATTTATGTTTATGACTTCTTGTGAAATATAACTTTGTTATGATTTCATGTTGTTTATATTGTTTAATGTTGTTATACTGTTGTATTGATGGTTAAAAAACATAAAATTTCAATTCTAAATAAAAACTAAACGAAAAACAGATTGGTGGAAAGCCAAGGGTTGGTGGCAACACTAACCCTTGGTGTTAACGCTAAGGGTTGGCATAGCCACCAATCTGTTCTTCATCTAATTTTTATCCATAATTGAATTTTTGTATTTTTTTAACCATCAATACAACATTAAACAATATAACAATATGCAATCATAACATTAAAAATATAAACAACATGAAATCGCAACAAAATTATATTTCACCTAAAGTCATAAACATAAATCTTTTTTACATTATTTGATTTTTAATTGTTAAAGAAGAAAACACAAAATATAAGGGTTTGAATCAAGACTGACTTGAATTTAGATGATTTTGTTATAAAATCTTTGAAAAAAATATGAATTCTATAAAAAAATTTGACAATTTTCATCTTTTCCTCCCTTTTGTTTATATGAATCCTTTATGATAATTAACGATTCCTTTTTCTAAATTTTTTTCGTGAGATTTATTGTTCAATCACATATATTTGCTTCAATTATTTTTCAAAGTTGCAGATATTCTTTGTTTTACTAGAAGGATGATGAAAAAGACACAAAATCTTTCTACATACGTAATATCAATGAGAGCATTTTAGGAAAAGGAAATATTATTGTAGTATTTTTGTTAAGTGAATAAGTTGTGTGGTATATATGTATATACTATTAATGCAAGTTCTGATACATTCATGATATTTTAAAAACATAAATATTTACTTATAGATTAATTGTTATTAAAATTTTTTTGGTTAAAACTAAGAGTAAATTTTTTGTTTTATTAATAATAGCAAAAAATATATAATTTTATTTCATTGTCTCTCTCAGATTTTGAAAACTCGTATTTCATTCTAACCTTAACTTTAAAATGTAACGTTTTTCTCCCAAATCTCTAAGGTTTACTACAAAATCTGACAATGGTGATGGTAGCGGTTAATTTGTTTCGATGTTGACCAGTCTTTTATACATCTCCCTCTATTACTGTCGATGACACCAGGTGAAGGTTGACGAAGCTTGCAGATGAAGAAGTTTCATTGAATCAGCTCCAGATCTAGACCACCATTAATGAAGACCTATTCTTTGGCCACGAATGCATTTGTCGCGGTTGGAGAACAATGGCCATGTCTTCATCCAAGTTGTGGAGGGAGAGCCAACAAATAAGAGGTTGACCGGAGAACATTGCCAAAGAAGGAAGTGAATGAATGAAACCTTAGGGATGAAAAGATAGTTTTTCAAACTTTTGAGTGTTGAAAAAATGTTAATTTTTTAAACTAAGAAGGGAGAATGAGATAAAATTTTAGTTTTTCTTTAATATTATTGTTTAATGACAATTTTACTCTTATAGTTAACAATAAATTTTAACAAAAATTCTATGATGAATAGATATTTGGATTTTTTAAAATTTTGTGAGTGTGAGTTTGTCTTTACACTTAACCTTGGGTGGGAACAAGTCTTTTGGTCAATATTAAGGTTGAGCTATAGGTTGTTTGATTTGAGAGACTCACAGTCATTTGCTTTGATTTAATCAATGTAAACCAATATCAATATCATATTGCATTACGTAAAATTTACACCATAAAATAACATCGTTTAACATTAAAATTTACATTATGTAAGCAACGCAAATTGATATTGATTTTCATTCAGTTCAGTAGACAAAGTTTCTTTCTCTTTCATGCAATGGTAAGATCTTCAAATGCATCTGAATCTCAATGGAGAAACCAAAATTACTCAAATAAATTTATGAGGTTTTCATTCTGCTCTGATTCGTTACTCCATTTCAATTTTTGTTTTGACTCATTAACGTGTTTGTGATTATTTTTTATTCTAGTTGATATCTTTTGGTTGTTATAGTTAACTAGGTTTTCATAGGAGAAAAATTTAGGATATTGCGAATTTTGTTTTAAGAAATTTGGGATGCATTGGGGGTTTTGGATTGATTAGGGTTTTCTAAGTTTGTACATACTCACTTAAACAAGTATTATCTCTATAACTACTGATGACGAGATTAGTATAAACGTAAAGTACATTAGATAATTAAAAAAATTAGTATAAAAAAAAAGACACAAGAGGATCAAAAGACAATTAAGATTTATAATATGGTTTGAGTAAAAAACCAAAAGTCTATGTCTATGATAGTAATATTATCTAAGTGTCGTAAAGAGAATAATAGTATTATAATACTAAAGTTCTAGTAAGATACTAGAAATGTATCCATCATAATCATTTCACTATCTTGGATTTATATTATTGGAGGTTAGAGCTATATGTGTAACCGTTGAAGTGAAACATATAGTTATGTAAGTTAATGGTATCATAATGATTTCAATATTGTAAAAAAGTCATCGCACATAATTATATGAGGTAGTTCCAAGATAATAAAACAATGTAATTTAATATTAAAAAGATTGCAAAAGTCACGGTAGAGTCTTATGTTTTCTTGTAATTACGACTTTCAAATGTAGTCGTATACTCATATATGTCTTGTCTTAATCTATGAGTTGATAGAACAACTATTTATTAATCATTGATTATTTTTTTAAATGTTGTATTTATAAATTTAATAAAAAAAAAAGTTTTGGCCGTATAACTATTAGCGAGTAGGGTTGCCAGCTTGTAAATTAGTAGATAGATCATGTTATGGTTTGTTTGATCTTCAATGCTTTCATTAAGTTTACCTAAGCAGACAAAAAACTAAGGTGATGTCAAAGAGTTCAAGGTGACAAGGTCAGCTATGTGTGGGCTGTGTCTTCGCCTGAGAGGGAGTGACAGATACCATTTTTAGAATTAGGATTGAATGATTGTATTTAATATAATAATATATATATATATTAAAATAAATAACAAAAATTTTAAAATAAATATTTATTATGATTTGTTTAGTTTTTTAAAATTTTTTTAGCTTGAATTGAACTGTTTTATAAGCTAAGTCTCTAAACTATAAATATTTTAAGGTTTGAACAGAATTATAGGCGATGTCCTGGCCGCCATAAATAGCCTTTGATTTAAATTCTGAAACTATTTCACTTTTCCTTAAACTTTTGTCAATGGAAATCTGTGGAGAAGACGGTTCAAAAATCGCACTAAAGCCCAATTGCAAGACTGTGTTTGGTAGAGGTTCAGGCATCAACACCAGCGACCGTACAGTATCTCGCCGCCACGCTGTGTTTTCACTGGAAGACTCCGACGAGAGTGTAATAGAGCCAACCGCTTGTTTTGAAGTTATAGGGAAGAACCCCATCTGGGTTCGGAGCGGAAAGAGCGGGAAAGTTGAGATTTTTAGGAGGTCAGAGAAGGGTTCCGTGACGGCCGGTGACTGGGTGTGTTTTGGCGGTCAAAGTCAAGGGCCTGTTTGGTTTTCTGTAAAGAGAACTGGGTTTGAAGAGGAAGAGAAGGAAAACGATACCGAGTCAAGTGAGGCGAGTTTGACTTTGGAGAGTCTTGATGTGTCAAATATTGATCCTGTTAAAGGTACGAATTTTAGGGTATTTTTTGAAAAAACTTTAAAACATTTAAACGTCTTCTGAAGTTCTTATTTTATTTAATTTGTTTTGGCTTGGTCTTGATCATAGTGCTTAGAGAGTTAAAGGTAGTTGTATTGGGACTTTGGGAGTGGGATTTTTTGGAAGCTCATTTGCTTGCTGAAGAAGGATTTCTTTAGGTGCTGTTTTGAGATGCATTCTCAGAAAGTACTTGAATTGATGCTTTGCCTTAAAAGTGTCTTTTGAACAACCAACTATCCACAGTTCACTTATTATTATTATTTTTTGTCCTGAAAACGTGAATTTTTAAAATGGGGTTATGCTTTTTGACAAAGCATTTTGAGGGAGAAGTGTTTCAAGTGATTTTCATGTGTTTTGTAGAAGCACTGTTGAATATGAGCTTTGAAATATTTCTTTTCTTATTCTTATCTCAGTATTTAACAGTAGATTTCCTTGTTTTTTATTTACTTTTCTGTTTAGTTTGAGTATTACAAAAGATGTCTGCAAATGTGTTCTGAGATTACCACCCCTTGTTTTGGATTACTTTCTTATCACTACATATTTGTTGCAGAGAAATCTCCTTGTATATTTTATATGAACTTCCTGCGTTCATCGTGGTCTATTCTTATCTTGTTTATTTGTTGAAACAACTGAAGTTCTTCTGTTAGATAATAGTAAATCATATTATTTATTTTAAGATCATATTTTGATTTATTGGATGTGCAAGTGATAACAGAATTTGATAATTACTGTAGAATACATTGTGAAATGCAGAGTTTGGTTTTCTTGAAATTGGGCATGAATTTGATCAGTATCCCAAGGGGATGATCTGTGATATAAGTAAATGGGACTGGTTCCTTAAGGAACCCAGAAAAGATAGTGATGAAGAAGATGAGGCATGTGATAAAAGAAATAAGAGGGGTGTGAGAAGAAAGAGAGGGAAAGCTAAAGACAATGCTGATGATGAAGATGACTGGACAGGAGAAAGTGAAGAAGATAAAGAGCTAATTACGAAAGTGCAGAAGGTTCCAAGATCAACATATTCTACCAGATCAAAGGACCGCGGCAAAGCACAAAAGGGTACAAAAAATAGCAAAATTTTGGCACAAAATAATGGTACTCCCGCAATGGGAGATGAGACTGATGATGAAGATGATCCTACATTGGGAGGCTTTATAGTTGATGATGAAGATATGGAAATAGATCAGGAAAGCAACTTGGATGAAGAAGGGGAAGAGGAAGAATTTGATGATGACGACTAAATAGATGATTTTGGAGACTAGAAATAGAGCATAGATTTTTTGGATTTATGCCAGTATACTTACAATATAGAAATTCTTTCTTTAGTGGTTTATCAGCAGAAACATAAAAAACTGGTATAGTTTCCACCTGTGTAATTTATGCATATATATG
The DNA here is from genome assembly GCF_011075055.1 of Mangifera indica. Taxonomy (NCBI): domain Eukaryota; kingdom Viridiplantae; phylum Streptophyta; class Magnoliopsida; order Sapindales; family Anacardiaceae; genus Mangifera; species Mangifera indica. The sequence continues at coordinate 8,205,695 of NC_058142.1, forward strand.
TATTCTTTGTTATGTATAATAACTCTTTGGTTTTCCAGTTCACTAATGTACTTCTAACTAATAGCCTGTTTGGCTAATGATTTTCATAATTTTTTTTATCTATAATTATATAAATAATATTTAGTTAAAATGTTATTAAGATTACTAGTTTTTGCTGAATTACAGAATCATTGAAATGTAACAAGAAAGATGCATGATGAAGAGAATATCAGAACTGCTTTGTGAACACTCTGATACCTGAACTCGCAAGAACGCAAACTCATAAAAACAAAATTTGCTTGAGCCATCAAGTGAAGAATATCTTGGTTCCCTATGATCTTCAGTGCAAGAACTCAATGAAAGGTGGAATTATGACAGTATAGACATAACAATCATTTCAACTTTCCATTTGCATTCAGTTCAATCTTTAGCTTGACTGTTGCAATTGTTGCTGCTGTCTTTGAGCAATTGGCTTCAATCCTACAGCAGCAAATATCTAAGGGTGGGCAGTACTTGGAGGAGTTGGTGAAGCTGTCCAAAAGCTTAACATAAATTTCCAGGCCATCAGAGCGATACTCGATGAAGTAGGTGTTGGGACAGATTATGACATCAAAATGCACAAACACAGCAGAATAACAAATTAAAATTAACTAAAACACACATGAAGCCCTAATCTTACCTTAGGATCCGTTTATAGGACTCCTTTGACAATCATGTTATAAGATAAAATCAACCACAAGGGGTTTTAATGTTACTTACTCTCATTGGTCCCTCCTTTGTCTTTATTAATCACTAGGACGTGTGAATTGCTCCTGATTCGAGTCTAGGATGACATTGAGGCATACACACAAGTGACTCGAGGTGCTAGAGGTTATGGATGGCTCTGGAGTGTGCTAGGACTATTGGTGAACAGGATGGGTGTGCAGGGTTATATAAAATTAACAAAAAAGAATCTTTACAGAATGAAATTTAATTTGTTTATGTAGAACACGACGAACGGTCATGTATAGGGCATGTATAGTTGTTCACACGAATTGTATCATATCATGACATAGTCTGAAATATGTGATCATCTGAATTTTCGAATATGCGATAAGATTATTGGATAAAATCAACATATAACAACCATAGATATATTCAAAGACATTTTAGTCATTCTATCTATTTGATACATGTTTATGGATTGAAAATGGTCAAGCGTAGATTAGGTTGTGAATTTTGGTTTGTTGTACAGTTGTGTATGAGGGGTGCATGCCTGTGTATTAGCTTGCCACATGGACAATATGGATATTATCCTACATCATAGAGTTTAAATCCAGTACATCGCCACGCATCAAGGGATGTACGGTCATGACCTTGATTATAAGAAGAAATTATTTAAGGAATGTGTATCATGGTTTTTGGGATAAGACTGCTATCCCACATTATTTGATAAAATAAATTTTTTTCGCAGTTCGAGAAAGGAGAGAATTTCTACTCTTTTGGAGTTTGATTTTCCTGCAAACAGAGGCAAACTGAGAATTACTGATATTTATTTACCTGCTTGAAGTCAAATTGGTTGACAGAATATGTTGCTATTTTAGGGCAGTTTTGATTTCTCTTTTAGTGTATATTTCTTTTTTCTATTTCACTTCCTAGTTCGTATTGTATTTGCTAGTTTGCATTGATTCTTATTAGTTTTAGTAGCTAGATTGTTTGTATAAATCCTTACATTGTTTAATGAAAAGGTGTGACATAATTTATTCAAAGCCAAGAAATCCACTGCTTCAATCACTTTAGTAAGTAACATCTCCTTCTTTAGGAATTCATCAGGGTAATGTGATCCTCTTGCTGTATTATTTTATTGATTCGAGCTTCTTTCATACTCCAGGCACTGAGGCTTGTGATCTTTACCTTCTCAGTTCCATAATTGAAAGCATACAAATGGGCTTCTTCATCAATAGCTAAGGCTGGATAGACTCTAGCTGTGATGCAAGCTTTGCCTCCTGCGCCAAAGCTCTCCACTATAGAGTGATCGATCTGTGGAAAAGTGATGAATTAGAAGTGAACTAAAATAATTGCTGGATTTCTATTTATTTCAACTCACCAGGCTCCTTAATGACAGATTTTCATGAACTGGATCCACTTCCACAAAAGCCCCAAAAGTGGTCTTATCATTTGCAGTATCTAAGGAAGACCTATAGTCAATTCCGAACATGAGAAAAAATAGGACTCAAAAAGAGATCAAATTTGTGATGTTTAGTTTGAAATTAACAGCTTTAGAGAGTAAAGATAGAGAAAAAAACCTGCTTTGGTCACTGCACATGAGCACTGCATATTTGTCCTGGTCTTTGAATATTATAAAGAACACTGCTGTATATTCCTTTAAGTCATTTGAAGCCAAAACTAGCAACCCAAATGGCCCTAGTGCTCCTTTAACTGATGAACCCAATTGGCTACAGAGCAACTGCGGATTAGTCAAGCTTGAGTCCAGAACTTCTGCTTTCTCAAACCCTGTTACTGCAAATGATATCTCAACGTCTGCCTGCAAAATATGTCATAGTTTATATGTATATATATCATGTGAATATATAGTTAAGGTGATATATCTGTTGCCACATTTCCCTCTTCATTACTTCTAAATGAAAAACTAACCTGTGCAGCTGTTATACCAGTGACTTCAAGCAGTGATCCTTCCTCTAACAATTTGCTTGGCAATTCAACTTGGTGTCCACGTAGCCTTTCAACTTCAACAATAGGCCATTGCGTCAACTGTTTCCCAGATTTATCTAGCCAAAGGCTGCGAGGAATCGCCTGCAAAATGAATACAAGGAAAAAGTAACAATGACTTGAACATGACTTGCTCAACCAGATTAATTAATCTCTAAATTACCTGTAATCCAGACCAACCCTTCTTGATATCATCAGCCTCACTGGATGATTCATTAACCCATGCCCACAAGATCCTCCTGTTGTTAGCACTATCAAAGAAAGTCTTTGAAGCATAAAATTTCCCATAATCATATCTTAATCCTGCAACTTTATCTATAGAACCCTCCTCAGGGATAAACTTATCAGTGTCAACATCATATGTACCAATAATGTAACAATCAAATTTTGTATCAAATAAACTAGCCTTAATCACATGCTTAATGTTGGGTCCAACTTTTGATGTATCCAAGCCTGTCAGACTATCTGTAGAAACTGGGAAAAAATCCACGCACTCCCACATTCCGGTACCCTCAACAGAATGTAAAGGTTGTTCAGCTTTACTCCAATGCACAAAATCTTTGCTTCTGTAAAGAAATACTAATCCCTTATCCTGAAATTCACTTCCTATGACCACTCTCCATGTGCCATCTGGGCCTAGCCAAGCTGTGGCGGGATCTCTAAAGGAGTTTGGATCAATATTTTCAGGGGGTTCCATCAGTGGATTTTCTGCAGACTTAACCCACTCTGTAAGGTAAGGATCAGAGGAATTTTTAGGCACAGCCAGGTTTTGAACTTGTTTGTTGTTTGAGGAAATGCCTGTGTATAAAATGGCCGGTTCACCTCCAGGTAAAACTGTTGCAGAACCTGACCAGCAACCGTTAATATCGGACGGCTGTGATGGGTACATGGCAGGATCATGAGGGGTCCAATTAATCAGATCAGTTGATGTAGAATGTGCCCACACAATGCTGGCGTTCCACACTGCTGCTTGTGGATTGTATTGGTAGAACAAGTGGTAAATTCCCTTGTAGATCATAGGAGCTGAAATTAAGAAATTACATCAATCCCTCATTACCTTGCTTGACAATTTCATCAAGTCAACGGTTAACACAAGCAGAAACTCCGAAATACTGTACACTCTTGATTATTTCTTAACAGAATTGGGAAAAAATAATCAGTGTAAAGGCTGAAACAAGAGCAGAAGAGTAAAACTAACCATTAGGATCTGCATAAGGAAACCCGAAATTTTGTTCATGCCACAATCACGACATGTTCAAAGGATAAACACAAGAAATCATTAGAGATGTAGACAATAGCAACAAGATTAACTAGTCTTGAAAATTTTAAATAAAGAAAAGAAAAGAAAATGTTACCATTCATCCAATTCATGGCGGGCTGGAAATGATAACTGGTTCTGTAGGGTTGAGCAGTATGAGTGTTTCTGCAGGCATTCTTTGAAGCTTCAAGCTGAAAAAGGCCATGGCCTAGCAGGAGAGTAAAGAGCAATAAGACTAGAGAAACACAAGAGCTGGCCATGGTGGGTTTAGCATTGGAGAAGCCTATTGGTTTCTTTATAACAAGAACAAAAGACATGAGTATGTTGTTAATTATTTCTTGGACAAAGTATATTCCTCAACAATATGCAGGGCCATTTTTGATTGGCCACTGAGCTGGCTTGAACATTACAAAATTAAAAAAGGACTAGAGTAAAAATATTTAAAGGCCTTGAAGCAGTGTGTCCCCACAATACAAGAAAAGACTCCATTCAAGCTGCGCTTATTTGTTTGCTCTTCTGGGAATAGTAAAAAATTGTGTCTGTCTGTACTTGCAAGTGGGACTTGTTTAGCTAAATATACTGTCAATATCATACATTGGTTGTTTTCTGTATTTTCGTGCAACAGCAATTTGTCTTGCCACGTATTAATGGGCAAAAAAACCTTCATTCATCCTCAATCCCATATTAATTTTTTTATTAAACATGAAGATGAAATTGTTATTTAACAATAATATTAAAAATATATAATTTTATTATTATTATTTTTTTAAATTTTAAAAATTAACATTTAATTTTTATATTTAAATTTTAAAAAGTAACTTTTTTCTTATCTCAAATTTTTAAGTTTTTTTTTTTTACTCTTTTCTTTGGCCATTGATTACCGACATAGTATATTGTTAGATGACAACAATCGTCCATGTCATCCCAATTTTTATACAATATATGACAGCCCACCACAAATTTTTTCCCCTTCCACCGGCCTATCCATCCTAACTTCAATATTTCTCTTTACTGATTTTGACAATTTCAGCTCCAATTTTTTGTTTTCATTCAATTTCTCAGTCCTAATCATTTTCAAAATGGCTTCATAGGTTAATAATCATATCAATTTGTGTTCGTATTTGGGTTTGTTTCAAGATTTTTCAGATATTGCATTTTCTGGTTTGAAAATTTTTCTTATTTGAGGGAAAATACTTCTTTGTTTGTTTAGTTTATGATTTAAAAGTGTGTACCGATTTTTGTCTTTGAAAATTGAAGAAGCCGGAGTTTTCCATCGGCTTTGTATTGAATTTCGTTAAGAGAATTTATGCTTTCTTAGCTAGAAATGGTTAATACGTGTTTGAAATATTATTTTTGATGAATTCTTTAAGCGATTTATTGGTTGAAACGATATAAATATACTCTTTTTTTTTACCATTGTAGTGATGGTAACGGGCTAGGCGCCCCGTGCCTACGACTGTGCTAGTCTTAAATGGTGGGTTCATTTTGAGTATGAGAAGTTTACAAATTGCAGGCTACTCATTCTTAAATAATTACATGCAGGGCCAAATGAGCATGAAAATTAGGAGGAGGTGTAATTAAAGTTGAAGAGAGAATTATCCTGGAGGCAGCGTATGTGTCTTCATATTGCTCAGGTCAGAAGTCAAGCTGCTCAACTTTTTTATTTTTGGTGACAATGAAAATTGATACTTGTCTGTATTTTGGTTCAACTGGTCTTGTCCCATGATGGGGGGCGAATTGAACACACAAATTTTCTTTCTTGGCACAACATTAAGTAATATACTTAAGGCCAAAAGATTATTTCCCACCCAAGTTTGAATACAAAGACAAATATACATTCCGAGGGGTTTTATGGGCTAACTATTATTAAAATTTTCTGTCAAAGACAAAAGTAAAATTATGATTTTATCATTAAACCCAAATCTATTTTGCATCAGTTTATTTGATTAAGTGTATTGATGATGTTGACCCCCGCAAGAGTATCTAATGTGACGACGGGAAAGTAAATATATAAATTGACCAAGAAAGTAAATACATAGTGGGTGATATCATATCTCATATAGGAATAATTTATTTATAAATATGTAAATGTAGCAATCTGCATGATATCTCCTTCCATCGCAGCTATTCAGTTTTGCATCAGTTTATTTGAGCCTTTTTCATGCTCCAGGCACTCAGGCTTGTCACATTGATTTTCTCAGTTCCATAATTGAATGCATACAAGTGAGCTTCATCACCAATTGCTACAGTTGGATAAGCTCTGGCTGTCCGACAGGCTTTTCCTCCTCCACCGAAACTCTCCACTATAGAGTGATCAATCTACAAGATTAATGCAAGTGATAAGTAAACCATGGTCATCTTAGTTATATCACCGTTTCCGTTTGATAATATTTCCCAATTGAATCAATATTTGGAATTATTAAGTGTTTGATATCAACTCACCAGGCTTCTTAGTGATAGCGTCTCATGAACTGGATCCACATCCAGAAAAGCTCCATATGTTGTCTTCTCATTGTCATTATCCAAGGAAGAACTGTCATACAAAAAGAAAGGATTATATTAAGAAAATAAATGTAAAAATATTAGTGGAAAAGAGAGAAATGGAGGGAAAGAACCTTCTTTGGTCACTGCACATGAGAACTGCATATTTGTTATGGTTTTTGAAAATCCTGAAGAACACTGCTGTGTATTCTTTTAAGTCCTTTGAAGCCAAGACTAGCAGCCCAAATGGACCAAGAGCGCCTTTAACTGATGCACCCTTTTGGATACAGAGCGACTTTGGATTGGTCCAACTTGGGTCCAGCACTTCTGCTTTCTCAAATTCAGTTATCTGAAATGATATCTCAACATCTGCCTGCAAAACAAATTGAACCGAGAAAAAATTGTATCACATCATTGTACGTCTGTTTAATAAAATCTTATGTTGTCGTCCATCCGGACCTTTTCTTTTGACTTTGATTATAAACATAAAATCTAACCTGTGCGGCTGTGATATTAAGAACTTCAAGAGATGATCCTTCCCCCAATAATTTGCTTGGCAAATTTACTGGATTTTCTCGTAGTTTCTCAACTTCAGCTATAGGCCATTGCATCAATTGTTTACCGGATATGCCTAGCCAAAGACTCCTAGGAACTGCCTGAAAATTCAGTTGAAAAAAGAGTGTTATATGTGGTTTAAAGATACTTGAAACTAAGCCGTTGAGAGATTGAAGTTAGCAAATTTACCTGTAATCCGGACCATCCCTTCTTAACATCATCAGGTTCACTAGATAATTCATCAATCCAGCCCCACAAAATCCTCCGGTTTTTGGCACTGTCAAAGAAAGTTTTTGAAGCATAGAAGTTCCCATGATCATATCTTAAAGTTGAAACACCAACCATGGAACCTTCTTCTGGAATGAACTTGTCCGCGGTAACATTATATTTACCAATAATGTATCGGTCACTTCCCTTCGCGCTTGCTTTAAGCACGTGCCTAATGTTCAATCCAATCAGTGATGTATTGACGCCATTTCAACTATTATTCAAAACTGGGAAGAAATCCGGGCACTCCCACATTCCAGTTTCTTCTTCAGAATGCAATGGTTGTTCAGCTATAGTCCAATTTACAAAATCTTTGCTTCTGTAAAGAATTGCCAATCCAGCGCTGTTAAATTGCCTTCCTCCTATGATCACTCTCCATGTGTCATCAGGGCCTAGCCAAGCTGTTGTAGGATCTCTAAATGAGTCTGGATCAATTTGTTGAGGAGGCTCTATTACAGGATTTTCTGTTGACTTAACCCATTCTATAAGGTGAGGGTCAGACAAATTTTTGGGCAGTGCCAAGTTCTGGATTTGTTTATTATTTAGGTCCCTTCCAGTATACAAGATGACTGGTTTGCCTCCTGGTAGAATTGTAGCAGAACCGGACCAGCAACCGTTGATATCATACGGCTGTGATGGGTTGATGGCTTCCTCATGTGGGATCCAATTAATCAGGTCCGCTGATGTAGAGTGTCCCCAGTGCAGGTTACCTGAGCCAACCGTTGCACCGTGTGGATTGCATTGGTAGAAAAGGTGATAAATTCCCTTGTAAATCATTGGCCCTGAAAGAATTTTCCTGAAGTTAGAAAGAGTGGAAAACAAGTAGTTGTTGAAGATTATTGTATATCAAAACATAGAACTAACCGTTGGGAACCGCAGATTTTAGTCCACGTAATTTCCAAGCCAGAAATAAAAAAAAACAAGAGATCACAGGAACAAAATGTTAGAGAAATAACTAGCAGTAAATATATGTAGCTAAAGTTACCAAATCAAGAAGACCGGACAAAAAGAAAAATAAATTACCACTCATCCAATTCTGGGCAGGCTGGAAATGGTAACCTGTCCTGTAAGGTTGAAACGAAGAAGGTAGAGATAACTTAAGGTTTCTGTGAGCAGGGTTTGAGGCTTCAAGCTCAAAAACTGCATGGCTAAGCAGGAGGGAAAAGAAGAAAAATGGAAAATTACAAGACTTACTCATTTTTTGAGGATGGGAAGAGCACTGCATCGCGGGCTACTTATACATCAGAAATCATTTGCAGGGCCAAATGAACATTGAAAATTATGCAGAGAAAAATTCAAAGTCAGAATTCAAAGTGAGGTGTTTTAGAATTAGAACGAAAGTGGAATCGTCTTGCCCATATTATAAGGGAATAGAAATTCAAAATTTGATTTGATGGGAGTCCAAGAACCTGTATTATACGGTATTGGAATTGGCCTTGTCCCATTTTTAGGGCGAAATGAATACAAAATATTCATACCCTTTATATCACATCTTGCATTGTTAGGAGATAAATTTTTGAGTTGATTCAACAAAATAAATGTGTATTTTTTGTTTATATACATATATATATTCAACTGAATAAATGTGTACTTTTGGAAAGATGATATCTAAGGTTCAAGAGGAGGACAAACTCTTAATCTCACACACAAAACTTATTTCAAAATTCATTTGTGGAAATCAATCAAAATCTAATTTCAAATTTGTTATCTTAATCTAATGGTGCAAGAGCTAATTGTACTTTGTTAAGATTAAGATGAATATTGGACGAAAATTTAAACCATAGGTTCTAGTTTAATAGGATTCCAATCCTTGAGCTAAAATACAAAATCTTAAATTGAATGAGTGTCATATGATTAGGGGGATTTTTGAGCAGTTTCCTTTCCGTTCTTGTTCACTTCGTATTGGAGACTTGCCAACTAGAGTTGGCTTATTTTTGGTAATCAACAAATTATATTTTTGGCACCATTGATATGATATGTTCCTTTTTTTTTTTTTTTTCCTGTGTGTATGTGTGTGTTTCTTGTTCAAAATCCTTTGATCGTTTCATTGGTTCTTTCGTTGAGAGACATAGCGCAATTACAGGAATTGACTATAGCGCAATCTCATTCTTAGCGTCTTAGCGTCTGGATGCTATACAATCTTCCATGGGAACGTGACAACTGATAGTCATAGATGTGTTTTTGATGTTAACATTGATGGATGGAAAATAGATTAAGCTGTTAAGTCAATGCATGAATCATCACCTCCAAATAATCACTGTACAGTTGCATCTCCATCAATGGTGGCGAAACATCAAGGAAATCCATGTACAGATCAAATAATGGAACCTCTACAAGCTAGATCTCCTCGACTTGATTTTCCAATATTTGATTTAGTCTATTCAGTCTCATGGACATTCAATGCTGAACAATTCTTTGTGCAGTAGGCAACATCGCATGAACAAATAATGTCAATGGTCTCGTTTCATTTAGATGGAAAGGCTTTGCAATGTTTTTAGTGGATGGCAACGTACAAGCAATTCACTTCATGGGATCAATTTACAAAATCTTTAAAATCTTGATTTGGACATACAAAGTTCGACGATCCTCAATGGGCACTATCGAAATTGGTCCAAACAACGATGATAGAGGCATATCACGACCAATTTGAAGAGTTGTATAATACAGCTATGGGATTGCCTATTTTCTGCTAAGTTGTTTTATTTCAAGGTTAAAGCCATATACTAGAGTTGAGGTAATTTGTCTAAGACCCATAAATCTAACCCAAATGGTGGGTTTAACTCATTTACAAAAAAAAGAAAAAAATTACACCAGGATCATAAAGTCATCCTAGTCAGATTACTACACAAACTGTTGTGCTAGAACGAAGACAAATGCAACTCCAATATTGCCAGTGAAAAAAAATCCCCGCTGTGGAAATGCAACATCAAAGGGAGAAGGGTTTGTGCTATCATCGCGGTGAAAAGTATTCTCCCAACCATCGATGTAAATCAAAGTCTCAATTTTATTTGTTGGATCCAGATCTGGATGACAAAGAGTTTTGCTCAAGAGAAGAAGAACAAATGGTCAAACAATCTCGTAGGAGAAAAAACAGGATGTTTTGGGTGAGATTTCATTTAATGTTCTGTCTGGTACAACGTCCCTTGCAACATGGCGTTTTGAAGGTTGGATAGCAGGGGAAAAGGCACAAGAGTTAGTTGATAGTGGAAACAAACATATTTTCATGCGAATTTGAGTTGCCTCCTCCTTAGACCTTCAAAAGCTGCAAACTTAAAACTTTGCAGCTGCAGTGGGAAGTGGTGAGAAATTATTTAGCGAAGGTTGCATTCAAGAAGCAAAGATTCAATTAGCAAACTTTGAAGTTATTACTAATTTATATGTGTTACTCCTCTCTGGATTTAATATTGTTTTGGGAATAACATGGTTGGTTACCTTGGGTCCGATGATTCATGACTACAAAAATCTTACCACGTAACTCACTTGTAGGGATCTAATGGTGAAGCTGCAAAGCAGGTCGCCATTAAACACGGGCTTCCTTCAGTACAACCAATTTATCATGACACTAAATCGATGACCTATTATTGTTGCCTAGAGATTCTAGCCATATGGGTTGTGTTGACCGGAAAGACCTAATTTGAGTTTGGGGAAAATGTCACAATTGAAGACATTACTTCAAAATATGTCATGACTTTTTAGATGCCTAGTAGACTTTCTCCTCTCCGAAGTAATAATCTTGATATTTCTTTGTTGGTAGGAACTTTGCTTGTAAATGTGTAGCCTTACAAGTATCCTCACTTTTAGAAAACTGAGATTGAGAAATTAGTTATTGAGATGTTAAATGAAGGCATAATACATCCCAGAACCAACCCTTCTGTTGTTCTTTGGTGGTAGTACATGCGGCATTTTTGCAAAGATTTTAGAGTGCTAAATGCTGTGATTGTTAGGGACAAATTTCTATTTTCGACTATCAAAGAGTTATTGGATGAACTAGGAGGTTTAAATTATCTCAATAAATTAAATTTACAAGTGGGATACCACCAAATTCATGTCAAGCCTGAAGATACTCCAAAAATGCCAAGAAGCCAAATTTTCTATTTTCACAGATTCTCACAACCCAAATTTATTTTTATAAAAAAATTACAACAAACACTACTATCAAATCCAACTACCATGGCTGCTATCCAATCTATTTAGACACATCCAGCTCATTTTCCTGAACAACAAAGTCATTAATGGGTTATCATATTTTTAGGGCAGATTGGTTATTCTGGATAATTATACCCCATGACAAGCCATACTTCAAGAATTTCATGCATCTCCATTGGGTGGCCATGCTGGTATATTACGTACATTTATGCAAATTAGAAGCAGTTTTATTAAGCCAAGTCTTTGCCAAGATGTCAAACAATTTATTGATTATGGCCTAATATGTTAGCAAGCTAAATCCACCAATTTTAAACCAGGAGGATTACTATAACCCTTACCCATTCCAAATCAAGTATGGGAAGACATATCCTTGGATTTTATTACTGGTTTACCTATGGTTAATGAAAATTCAGTCATAATGGTGGTGGTAGATAGACGTTCAATATATGGGCATTTTTAGCTTTACTGGCTAATTTTACTGTATCAATGGTTGCTACCAAATTTGTGGCTGAATTGCCAAATTGCATGGAATTCCTCAATCCATAGTTAGTGGTTGTAATAAAATTTTCATCTGTTCCTTTTGGACTGAATTGTTACATCCTTAGGGGACCGCATTATCCATGAGTAGTGCCTATCACCCCGGGATGGATGGACAAACTGAAAGTCTAAATCACCATTTAGAGATCTATTTGTCTTGTTTTGTGATGATGAACCAAACCAATGGTTGAAACTTTTATCATGGCGTAGAATTCTAGTATAATAATGCTTTCCATATATCAACGAGCATGACTTCATTTCAAATTGTATATGGTCGGCCTCATCAATGTCACAATATTTTGCAAAGTCTTCCTCTAACGATGCCATGGTGTTACGTAAATTAAAAGCCAATTTGTATCAAACCCAAAATAGAAGTTAGGACAACATTTTTTTGGGACCCTATTAGGAGTTTAAACATATTGGCTGTTTGACTTATCGTATAAAATTACCTTAAGCCAGTAAGATACCTGACATTTTTCATGTTGCATTGCTTCAAAAATATGTTGGGATCCTACTGAAGTTTAGACTAGCTTACCATCATTATGATATGAACCTTAGTATAATCACACTTCAAAAATTAGTTATTGAGATGAAAAAACCTAAAACCATATAAATCCATACTAGTTGTTCATATTTTTCAATGTAGGATTTGTAACCCCGATGTCCATGCGGGTTGGCTGTACACTAACTCTATGATAATCTCGGGCAAACACTACAATCATGTGACATGAGCGTGGTGATGACTCTGATATCAAATAATATAAATCTTAGAAGAACCATACTTCAAAAGCTAGTTATTGAAATAAGAGAACCTATGACTATATAAACTCCACATTAATTGTCCATATTTTTTAATGTGGGATTCAAGTCTCATACTTTACACTTGAGATCCTAATATATTAACTAAAGATTCTTCACAAATTTCGACTCTTGTGGAAATATAGGAGGATATAAGAGTTATTATGCGACAAAGGAAACCAGTTTCTCAACTACTAGTGCAATGGGACTTACTACCACTAGAAGACTCAACCTGGGAGGACCTTGATTAATTCATGAAGATTTTCCCTAAATGGAACCTTGAGAACACAATTTTTTTTTTTTAACGCAGGGATAATGTTATGACACATAGGATTAATGAGGTAACAACAAGGCATCCTAACCAGCTCAATGAAAGAGAAGAGTCAAAAGCAGAATTTACGAAATCAAATTTGGTGATTACTAGGAGAGAGTGTAATTGAAGAGCGCTCGAATGAATGAAGCAGTTTTTGAATTAGTTATTTTCTTGCGTGTCCAACCAACTTGTGAAGATGTTACGCTTTCCTGAGAATTAGTTCTATGTCTTCTATTTTTTAATATCAATAAACTAGCCTATAATATACCCAACTTAATTTCACTAGCAATATATTGTGTCACCCATAAACTTTCAAATAGACTGATTGATATTTCGGTACACACACACACACAGAGTCTGCAATTACTTGTTCCTTTTACATGCGGATTAGATGGGGATAAGGTTGTGCTCCAGTCAAATTTTGATTTAACACTCCTAAAACTCTTATGTTATTCCTACGTTCTGCTTCATAGGTTTCAATTACTTATCATAGGTTCATTAAAAATTAATTTTGTGTGTATTATATATATTTTCAGTTTATTCAGGCAGGGGTAAAGGGGACAAGAGATACAGTGATGAATATATCAATAAGGTAAATAATTTTCCTAACTAGACATTTTCCTTGACAGCCCATAGGAATATAATTTTATGCCCATGCAAGAAGTTAGGGCAGACCTAAATCTGTGTAAGAATAGGCCCAGACTCACCCTTAATTTTAAAAAATTTGCAAGTATATTTCTAAGCCCATGTAAAAAGTTTGAGAATGAACGTAAAGACCCACTCTCACATGGGCTTGGAATAAGAATACACATGGGCCTAGAATAGGAATAAAAAGCCCATTTAAGAATACACACGGTTAGAAATAATTTTTAATGATAATTGAATATTAATCATATATTATATTATATTAAATTTAATAATCTATTTAATACTTTTTATTTAAATTATTAACTAAAAAATCTAAGAAAAGTATTAAAATTAGGTGACAACTTTAATTTATTGAAACTTTATTTTACTTTATAGGTTTTATTATTAATATTATTAACATGTTTTCTTTGTCATTAATTTGATATTTATGCTATCCAATTATTTTAAGATATTAAAGAAAAACCTGATGGAGAGTGTTGATAAAGACTTTACTAATATTGAGGTTAAAGAAACCTTATTAGAAGAAGAAGCTCTATAACAGTAATAATAATATCAAATAAAAGAAGTTCGACTTTCAAATAAACAACTTGGTATCTATAAACAACTCTAAAATAAGTTCAATTTAGATGAGCTAAGGGTTTATTGTTTAGTGATCATACTTGGTATCTATAAAAATCAAACAATTAAACAACTTTTACCATTTATTATAACAATATCTTATTTTCATTTATTAATAAATTACAAACTGTAATATATCACACAAATTTTTAAAGCATCACATGAACCAAATTATTTTTCAGCACTGCCCTATGGAAGCAGAACTGAATGATCAGACATATGCCTGGAACACACCGGCACACACGGTATGATACAAATCTTACAACGGAAGGTTATTTATTTATTCCCAAATAGTAATATTATTCTTCTAGGTCGTCGACCATTTATTCAATTATCGTGCTGCATGCTTTCACATTTTCAATCTTCATGTTGGCCAAGTATTTTTGTCCATTGAGCTTCAGGGAGGAGGAACCTTTGACGTAATCTTCTGTCCTTATTTTCTTGAACAATGGTGGGTTTTTAGGGTTTATCAGGCTTCTCGCTGGTCCAATCTCTGCATCGAACCTTGGGTTGACGAAAAAGGCAACTGATATCCTCTCTTTCTCTGAGTTTATCGTTACCCTGTGCTCAATGCTTTGATAGACTCCGTTACTTATAATCTGTGCAGATTTAATGTTCATAGTCATATATACTCAACTTATATAAACAAGTAATTACTTCAATAATTCTCTTAAACAAGTTAGACTCCGTGGGAATTGTAATAAAAATTTTTCTGATATTGGGTAATATTAATTATGGTTTTGATTTAATAAAACCATTAATTAAATAGTCGAACAATAGTTTTCAGATGAATTTAAGTGATTAATAAAAATAAGTTTAATATACTTATAAGTTATAATTTAGATAGATAATATTAATATGAGTCTTAAGGTTTATGAGATCTTTAATAGACGGTCTATTAATCTTATATGTCTACTATAAAAATAATCAGTATAGTTTTATTTATTAAAAATTATCATTTAGAGAGATTTTAAGAGTAAAATATTAGTCATTTATATGTGGTATAATCTCGCTAGTATTACTGAATCACAACTTTACGAATTCAGCTTGTATTACATTCCAAGTATTTATAATCCTAAAATTTAATTAAGTATTTTATGATACTGTAGAATTAGCATTGCACCATTAAACTTATATGTTTATATATATATATATATATATATATATATATATATATATATATATTAAATCTTAGAAATTTATCCTGATCTTAAACTGTTATTTATATGCGTGTAAATATTTATCCGAAAGACCGATTGTAGGAGCGCAGTGACAGTATTTAGCAAGAAACAGTAAAAGAGAAAAGTTTGGCAAACCTCAAGAATATCTCCCAAGTTTATTACAAAAGCTTCAGGAGGGATGCTAAGAGGAATCCAAACGCCATCCTTTTTAATCTGAAGGCCGTCAACTCCATTAACTTGATGCAAGATAGTGATGCCAGTGGCATCAGAGTGAGGAATAATACCCATAACCACCTCTGGTTCTGAACATGGAGGATAATAATTCAACCTTACTAATTGCATGCCATCTTCAAACAGTTCTTCCATTTCTTTGATCTCCATCTTCAGATTCTTTGCTATCATCCCAAGCAGTATTTTGGACAGATTTTGCAATTCCTGGAAGTAACACTCTAAAGTATTCCTGCATGTGTATGCAAATAAATAAGTAAACTAATACTCATCAAATAGTAATCCATTCTTTCCCAGTTTATCATAGACAAATTAGTCACCTTAATGATGAAGGGAGCTCTGGAAAGAGGTATGGTTTTCTCCTGTGAACCGGGTTGGTTATCATAAACAACCTGTCACCCCAATCAAGTTTTCCGTCGGATCGAACAAGGGATCCATACCCTTCAAACTCACCTGGTTTTATCTTGAATTTCATTTTGTCTTCAACAGGAAGCTCACAAAATTCTTGGATCTCAAGTTTCAGCTTCTCCAGCAGTGAAGAGCTGACTCCATGGTTCACCAACTACATCATAATAACACAAACCCACAAGAGTCAGGCTGTTTTTCATTTAACTTTTTAAATATATTATCTTTTGTGCCTAACACTCAAAGTCGATATATTATCCATAGCACTATTTTCACATTAAAATAACAGATAAATACGCGAAACCTCTTTGCATGTCCAAGAACAAACAATTTAATCATCTGTATATATTTAGGTTCCTGAAATTAATCTAAGTTATTAACTATATGAACCTTTCTCGTTCTAGCAACGTTTACAAA